>NC_052533.1:72079975-72379975 GCF_016699485.2 Gallus gallus | reverse complement strand
GCATCACCGCAACTTAATGCTCTACCCACTTAACCATCTGTCCTATTCTACATCTAACATTTTAGCTATTTAACTTCAGAAATGAAAATTTTAACTGATACACATATAATGTTTCTCATTAATGTAAAATGTGCAATTATTGTTTCTGCATAAAAAGATAAATATCATCATCCATTTTGAGTACACAAATTACCTCTGATACTATGAAGACTGCAATTCACACAATAAAGCAAAATAATTAGAGGATTTGCTGATAAGAACAGTAACTACACTTTTTCCCTATTTACAGTCACACCTGCTTAGAAATTAAATTGTATTTTTATGCTACATTAAAACAGCATTTTCTACAGGAATGTATTATGCTTCTAAAAGGCAATTGCAAATACTTCGGTGATTTCTGTAGTATTTTGCATTCTACAGGACATATTTCTGTTAAGTGTCAATTGTGTAATAACGCCTCTAAGAGAGAGAAAAAAATGTCACTAATAGCACAACTCACAAATTCCTACTCTCATTGAACACTACTGTGAGCACTTCCTACTCTTTTTGAGCATCGTTTACATCCTTTTAGTTTCCAGGACCAGGAAGAATAAACTTTACTATAATGTTTGCTCTAAATGCAACCTCCTATCATTGTCACTCTCAGCTTATTTTCAGTCTGTGAATTCATGTTTTTATCCAGATGCTCCTAGTTCACAGCAGCTATTGTAACTGTATTTGTTTTGAACATCATACTTGGTAACAAAATTAATACAAGTAATTTAATTCTAAATATGATAAGATTATCTTCTTCAGGAACTATTGGTCATTACTTCATTCAAACCTTCTCTACGACTTTACTAAATTGCTTTTCATTCAGATCACAGAATCACAAAGGTTGTAAAAAACCATTAAGATCATGCAGTCCAACCACCAACCCATCACTATCATGCCCACTCAACTATGTCCCTTACTGTCACATCTACCCTTTTCTCAAACACCTCCAGGGACAGTGATGCCACTACTTTATTGGGCAGCCTGTTCCAATGCTTGATTGCTCATTCAGAAAGTAATTTTTTCCTAATATCCAACCTGAAAATTATGCCTTTCAAGAAATTAGGAGCATAATCTTTATCTGAAGACCATTTGTAGTTACTGTGTTTTCTGTAAGATCTCACAAAGAAACTGAATTTGTTAATGCCTCCTAGAATCAAAAGAAACAGCAGGAGAAAGTCTGTTCTGGAACTGCACCACCGTAAAAGAGATTATAAGGATATTCTTTTTAGGAACAGTAGTTGCAATATTATAAACAGACACAGGTTTGCCTGCAGATATCTATGGTTATTCTCCATTTTCTGAGGTATGGTTTTGTTTCGCTTGGTGAACGAGACAACAATTGAGTATATAAAGTTCAAATAAAAAAGCCCAGTTTCTAAAAACAGTTCAGAGCATTCACTAAATACAAAAAGCCAAAATGAGTGTTCTTGCCAATGAATGCCAGCAGCCAGGTAATCACATTCATAGGTGAATAAGACTCTTCAACAATTATTTGAACAAATTTGGAATTCTTGTATTTGTTCTAGAATATATCCAATCTATCAAGTGAAATGTATCTGAAGTTATTTTAAGGAAAAAGAACATAGTCTCAACAAAATAGAATACTCCTTTTACTCAATTACAAGGTTTGTCCAGCCTATTGTCTGTTCATGGCATACTAAAAAATCACATTCCCCTTTTTTATTAAATAAAAAGATCAGACTGCACTACAGTGGGTACTTATCTATTCTGCTGTAATAAGTTCAGTAATATCTTTAGAGGATTCCAGCAATAACCCTGAAATCTCATCACATATTGTTAGCTTTCTAGGGGTACTGTAAAATGGCCTGGAAGAAGATACAACTGCTGTTCAAAGCCACAACACAGGTTTCCTATAGCACATATATACACGTGTGTATAGGAAATGAAAGATATATCTAGGTGTCTATTGCCAAGCAGTTTTCAATTATGTCAGTTCCTGCTCCAAGGGCTTATTTTATAACCTCTGGAACTTGGTCTGACATACACATTACGTATAACTAGTCACTGAGATGAGCTCTTATCCATAACACACCACATAATCAGGGACAACTCTCAGAATCTTCCTCTTCTACAACTGTTTGTTTTGTTGGTGGTGGTGTTTTTTTTTTCTCTACAATATTTTTCATTATGATGCTATTCCTTAAAAATATATATATAGTAGGTGATGGACTGTAATCACAGGAGCCTACCTTTCAGTAGTTCTGGAGTAAAACTTGCAACATTGTAAGTGAATAAAATGATTCATGACTAAACAAATCATCCCAAAAAGCTTTCAGATAGATGTCTGCATCACTTTATAAACTGGAAAGAGATACAGTCTTTAGAATCTGCGTAGAAAATCCACACAGATGAGTGGACGGTGATGTGGATTGAGAACTGGATGACAGACAAAATTCAGAGGGTGGTCATCACTGGCGCAGAGTCTGGTTGGAGGCATATAACTAGAGCTGTTCTCCAGAGGTCAGTGATGGGTCTGACCTTGTTCTGCATCTTCATCAATTACCTAGATGACAGGATAGAGTCCACCCTCCGCAAGTTTGCTGACGATACAAAGGTGGAAGGTTTGGCTCACACACATGAAGGCTATGCTACCATTCGACAAGACCCGGACAGACTGGGGAGTTGGGCAGGGAGGAACCCTGAGGTTTAACAAGAGCAAGTGTAGAGTCTTGTACCTGGGGAGGAAGAACTAAAAATAAAAATTTCTATCCTGCTTAAAAAAACTGTGAATAGTACAAGTACGGGAGTAAGAAACCACAGAGAGCAATGAAATTTGTCTATGCAATGAATGTGGGTAGCTTTAAGAAGTAACATTATCTTTTACATTCTTCTTTCTCAGCTTCCTAAGAATTGCTATCCACTTTTTGGAAAGTGTTCTATTCGTTTGGAAAATATTATCAAGGAATCTGTTCAGTATCCATTTTTACATTGTTTAAAAGTGTCTCGCACTGCTGTTTTGTTTATGTAGTATTTTAGCTGAAAGATTATATTTTCAGTTTCTTGAGGAATTTGCATTCCTTGATGTAAGCTTCTGTGCTCCGGTTCTTCAATATTACACCAGCTTGAATAATCATGTATAAATTGTCCTCTCCTGCCTCTTCACAGCAGAGCTGGTTACGGTCTCTTCTTAAACTTCTCTTTCTACAGAATTTGAACCTTGATTTTTCTAACAATCCAAATAACTAAAATCCTGGAGTCTCAGTTCTGAATGCTCTTTCCTACCTTCTCTTTTGCAGGCTCATTTCCTTAGTATCTCTACTACTATGAGCTAATTAGAACTGCTCACCACATTCACTCACTGCTGCTTTTGACACTGTCAAAATCTTATCTTCTTATTCTCATTTAGTCCACATGTAACAATTACACTCCGTTTGAGAAAATGCTTCATTTGCCTCCAAAAGTAGCAACTGCAAAACCATCCAATATATCACAGCAGTCTGATTTTGAGCGCTTCTTTCAGTTTTGAAGAAACTGTTATCCTCTTTCTATTTCAAGGTGAGACACATTATTTCTGGTAGATGGCGCTCTTCTGAAAATTAGTATACTGTGTGGTTTCTGCCTTGATGCTCTTTTAATTCTTTTTTTGAATGAAGAATTTGCACATGTCCACACACTCCTTCACAGATTAAGAGTGCACTTCTGAATAATTAGCTGGGCAGGCTAAAAAACTACTTGAAAACCAAATGAACTAAGTAAGCAGTATTGGAATCTATGCACAACCAAGACTGTTTATGGATTAGTGTGATCATTATGCACAACATATCCATCGGATCAGGTATTAAGACTGTTCAAACCGATATCTGCTTTTGACTCTTTTAAAACATGTATTTGTGCTCTGTACACGTATCTTCAAATAACACTGTAATGCAAAGGTATCCAACTTTGCTCTTTCTTAGTAATCTGATTGTTATGGTACATCAAAACCCACCTTTAGAAATATCAAAACAACCATCTTCAAGAGCACTACTCAGCTCTGTCCAGAGGGTGTGTAAGGTGCACATTCTCAAAAGAAAGCAACATTCAAGAGCCGTTTGGCATATATAAATAGCTTTTTTTCCTTCCTCTTCACTCTCTCTAACAGGGAAACACTCTTTTAACAGAGAAACAAAAATGAAACAAAATTAAATGCAGAAAAATACAGTATAAATATACAGACTTTTGTTCTTACTGAAGAATATTTCCACATCAGTTCCTTAGTGTCATATCCTTCAGCAGATTTCCCATCAGACTGTAAAGTCAGACAGAAAAACAATGAATTTTACATTAACCCAGTATCTTCCAGGACTACATTTCATCAGATCACAGCCAAATCTAATCAGAAAGTCGCATTCTTTACTAGGAATGAGACCAATCTTGTTTTATACTTTTCCATCCTGGACTTATGTAAGGATTAGACAGTCCAAATTGAGTGGACATGTGAAGAAATGTCCCAGGCACATTAATTGATTATCCACTGTCACTAGAGATGAAAGGAGAAATTACTAGTTTTCATACTCCCTTTCTATGGCATGAATACCCTCTACTCTACAATGCATTTACACTACTGATAATGTGAGAGGAAATGGGAAATCACATTTTCCATGTATCTTCACATACTGGTTTTTGTTGTTGTTGTTATTTGTTTCTTTTATTATTAATATATATATTGTCATTTACCTTCCAGAGAGTTAAAGGATTTTCTTTTAGTTTGCAGAACTTGCTATGAGTGACTGCTGTAACAGTAAACAGCCTGCATAGCACAGTATAGATAAAATGATCTTACAAACTTTGTCAGCAACACATATTCATAGGTCAATGCAAAAAAAAAAAAAAAAAAAAAAAAAGGGCAATTTGCATTCTGCATCATTTCTTGCATTACGCTCATGTTTTTTTTTCTATAGCCTCACAGGGTTGCCCCTTATTACTACTTGCACTGTAAAACATTGAGTTATTCCTCATTTCCTTTCTATTGGATTTTTAGAGAATGTGCTTAAGGAACTTCTTAAGGAGCAGACTAAAGGACTTATACCTGCATCACAACAGTTTAAACTGCTATTTCCCTGCATAGCATGTCATTATCAGACAGAGTAAGTTGGACTTACATGTTTGCTTTTAGCCCAAGATGAGCTTGCTAGCCCAGTACAAAAAAAAATTAGATAAGGTTTTTCATAAGCATATAGGACTCAGCTAAAAGCCCAGTTAAGCTTTGCAGCAAAGAGGTGTTTGACAGCTGAGTACATTTATGTACTTCAGGACAGCAAAAGGACACAAGTAATACCTCAAGCTATTAGCATGGATTTCAGCAGGAAATGTACTTTGAGATATTCTGCAACTCGAACACTCTACTGTCTATTTTTCACTACTAATTTTACATATGATAAATAATTTAGAGGGAATAATAATAATAATAAAAAAAAAAAACTGTTAAATTTATAAGAAAACCCGTATCATTCATATAAAGTTCTTCTGTACTCGGAACAAACTACTCTTGATCCGAACACAGTCTGCATGATTTTTTAATTATTATGCTACTTAGATCACATCCATCTTCAGTTTTTATGCATTTTTTTCCTTGAATATATTTTTTTATTTAAACTACCTATTTTCATACTCACTAAGTGTAGAAAAGAAGAATAACTTTGAGATTTATATTCCTTTGAAATGTGAAGGATTCATGTTTTTTTCTGAATCTTAAATTGGAATAAAATGTCAAAATACTGTAACTTCATGATTTTAAGTAAATTAAAAAAAAAAGATTCTCTTTTCAAAACTTTTATTTACATTTTGAATTAGGTTAATACTATGGTGGTTTTTATGGTGATTTATGCAAGATAATTCAGCTATTTTTTCATGCATAAAGCAGAACAATCTTTTTTGGAAGATAAAATTTCTGTATTTCTTATGTAGTTAAGAAGACAAACATCACTACACAGCATCAGTAATTCAATAGTCTATTCTTCATTTCTTCTCAAGAGATTATACAAAACTGAGAGCTCATTATAGTACCCAGTAAAAATAATAGCCCTTAATGGCAATGGTCTTTGGATGAAATTCTGTTCTTCTCACCAGTGATTTGAAGAGGAAAGGACGTTAATTCTCAAATGTCCTCCTGAAATCTCTTCCACACAGAAAAATCTGTTTGAGATCATTTCATAAGTTACAGTGATTCCAATAATAAGTTCTGGCTTTGCTTCAAAAGACAAAATTTTGGAAGAGAAGCCATCTCTCACAACGTGCTTAAACTCAGTTTTTAGTAGCTGATGCCAGCCAATCTATTGCACATAAATTGAATTGCAGTTCTCCGAGGAGATTTTCTGTTAGGTTCCCTAGAGATTTCTTAGTTGCCAGCATAGTCCATGTCAAATTTAGAGTGGAGAAAAAAAAACCTAGCTGGACTCAGCAACATTTTAGGGAAAATAAAGAAAAATAAAATGTGCTTTTGTTTTTCATTAAAGTTCTTCAGTACAATTCAGTCTCAGAATTATGAAAATTCAGCATGGAGATGTGAGAGAAGTATAGAAGTATAAAAAAAAGTATAAAAGTCCTATGTCTTCCTGAGCTGTTTCACCATTGCAAAATCCGTGTTGTACTGTCCCTGTTTAAATTACTTCTCTGGTCTCTTGTTTGTTGGTACCTTTGGTTGACACAGAATCTTCTCTCCTTCTTCCTCCACTGAACCTTGATCTGAGTTATTCCATTTCAGCTTTACAAGATATGCCACATGGCTTCAAACAGGAGAAAATCCTCCCCTCTGAATCCAATACACAGATTGTTTGCTGATAGAAGAATGTTTTGCTCTGATTAATTAGGTAACGTTTACGTTACAATTAAAACATAAATAAATGTGCTCTTCAGGTTCCAATTGTTTCACTTCTGCAATTATTTATGCAAGGTGGTCTTGAATTTGCAGGGAAAGGAAAGACTTTTGTATGGCATTTCTTTGTTCGGTCCACCAAGACAACATCAACTACTTCAATGACATGATGTCCATACCATGTGGCATCATGCTGAGCAGTAAGACTGGGGAGTTGGCTGGTGGGGGAAACCACTGCCCAGGGCACTAGGTGGGCAACAGTTGGCAGTGGCAAGCAATTGCTTGTGCATCGCTTGCTTCTACTCTAATCTACTATCATTACTATTATATTCACTTCATTTTCTGACCTATTAATTTGTTTTTATCTCAACTCACAAGTTTTGTATTTGACTGTTTCTCTCCTCCTTTCCGACTTGGGTGGCAGGGAACAGATGACACTGTGATGCTGAGCTGCTGGGTTAAACTACAATGACCACCTTCTTACTGCTATGAGCACAATCTAAAGTATCACAAACAAGTTATTTAAATTATATTAGTTTTGATAATTTTTACAATTATTGGTGATTATCACATACCAGTACTGCCTTCTATGTAATTATTTTGGCCCATGACATCAGAGGTGGATGTTGGTGGTATGGCAATACAGGTTGAACCTTCCTGCCAACATTCCATTATATTTTGTTGCCATGTGACAGATAACAGCAGAGAGGCAGCCTGACAGAATGGCATCTGATATGAGGAGGTGCAGATGAAGCAAAGGTATGACACTGAATTACTTCATGTGGAAAAAAGGACACCCACTGGCATCCACTGACATTTGCTGAACATTTCTGGAGACCAAACAATGGACGTGAGCACAGTGAGGCACTCAGTGGTGTGTTTCAGCAATGGTGAGTGTGACAGTGCATCACCTTCCCTGGTGCAGATTTTTACAAGCACAACATGCAGACTCATTCATCAGTGGTAAAAATGCATAGCTAACAGTGGTAACTATGTTCAAATATAGCATTTTTGCTGATAAGAATTTGTTCTATCAAGTAGGGTTGTTGTGCTGTTTGTATCTGTACTGGTTTGCATGGAAACAAATTGGAGGCATTACTTTCAGAATAGCCTATGCATATAGAAGCCTCCTGCTTCAATACATACAAGCTAAAATACCATAAACGGGTTCTGTATTTGCTCTCAATCACTGCTGCACTCAAAACAATACTGAGTAAAACAGAGGCATAGACAAGTTAAGCTTCTATACTGTTGGCATTTAAGACTGGCCAGCTGCATATTATACTTCACTAAGGAAGCCAGGCGTTAGCAGCTCGGACCAAATGCCATGGGAACCCTGCATCCACAATTGCTGTAATGGGTCTTGTTTTGGCTTGCCTAGAACTTCAACATTCAGCTGTAGCAGAAATCTCCTAATGACAAGGTAGCCACTGCCTACGTCATTCTAGTTTCACTTAGCTTTGTATAATTGTATGATATAATGTCTAATGTTAATAATTTTGACATAGACATGAATAACAAGCAGATACATTGTGCACAGTGACACCAGAACAATGACACATCATACAGGATTACAGGCACGAGGATGAGAGCAAAGAACTTGAAGACAAGAGCTGAGTGACACTACATGGAGGCCCCACTGGCTTCCCATCCTGAACAGCTTCCCAGTGAGTATCTGTGCATATTGAAAACTCATCTTAACACTGTATCCCAATCATCCACTGAAACTGTGGCTGGAAGAGAGCAGCGAAACGGTGAGCATGCCACCAAGGAGGAGGGAGGGGACACCAGAAGGGATCCTTTTATATGGACACTTTAAGCTTTGATATTATTAATGAGATTTACTTTGTATTAACCAGATGGTTTAGACTGTGAATGTTAATATACACTGAATGTTATAAAGTAACCAACCTAATAATAAATATTGATAGCTAAATTACTGGTTTCACAATGAGGAGCCTCCCTTTTGAGAGTCACAGTGCAGAGCTCTCTAGATCGGGAAATAGTCCTAGTGAATGTGTGGTCGGCTGCCACCAGCTATTTACATCTTATTGAACTGCAAAGTTTAATCATGCTGCTTCATCCCTTCCTCTTCATCAGCTGTCTCTTCTCTAGCACAAAGAATGATATCCTGTTATAGGCTAACACAGCTTCTCAATCAAGACAGTCCACATGTATTTGCTCAGTGTACTCAAACACAGAACCAACTCATCACGGTGTACTTAAAGAAAACAGTGCCATTCATCTCCATCAAAGAGGAATAACCAGAACATCCAAACTTCCACTACCACTACATTTTCAGAGAACAGTGTGATACTGATAAAAATGTTTTTGCCAATGCAAAGCTCCTTTAGCTAAGAGACAACGAACAGCCATAAAATAAAGCTGGAGGGGGAGAGGGGGGGAGAAAAAAAAAAGAGGAAAAAAAAAGAGGAAAATAAGAAGTAGTGAGAACTAATAAAGGCTCTCTTTTATGTACTTGTATGCCACAGATTATCTTAGAGACTGATGAAAATATTTCTAGTTTTCTTATCAGTAAGAGCCAAACACAGGATGCTTCTCCACCACTGCAAGACTGCAGAACAGCTCCTGCTTTCTGTCACTGAATTTCTCATGGACACAGTGAGCACTGTACCTCCACTTTCACCATTAATCATCACTTCAGTTGTTGACAGCAGCAGTTCTCCTAAAGCACTGGCAAAGGATTTATAAAAATATCCTGCAGGTGGGCTGCCACTGGTTGGGCTGTTTTGACTCACACAGGCACAGTGTGCAGTTAGTACTCAGTATGCAGTGCATATATGTCAGCTAAATTTAAACGAGAGAAGACCTTTTTCTAAGTGTAGCTACAGCAACAGAGGGTTCAGCAAAGACTGGAACACTTCGGTAGCAACAACATCAGGAGCTTTGTACTGCCGTACCCAAGATGTCAACAGTTTGAGGGGAACTCAGATATGAGTATCAGTATGAGTATAACTTCACATTAGCCAATACAATCTCCTACAGCTGTAGTCACTTCAGAAACAAGAATAGGTACCCAGAATCCATTTATGGTGCATAAAAAGTTTTGCCTAAGGGTAAGGACCTCCAGAGAACCTGCAATGAAATACAGGTTTATTTAACAGCTGAGCACAGGTCAGTTGTAAGGGGTAGGGTAAAGTTCCTGACCTACTGATCTGACAACATTAAGACCATCTGTAGCTAGAGAATTGATGTTGTGACCTCAGTGCAGGTGCCATATCTTATTTGCATATTTAGAGGTATAAAAGATTACTTATTAAAATGTTAAATGCACTTAAAAGTATTTAGCTACTGCACCTGCATAACTGTAAACATTATTCAGTGATTGTGATAGGTTTATTACTACTTCAGCTGTATAACCTGTTTTTGCTTTTCTCTTTAATAGAATTATTGCAGATATTTACTTCCTACGGGGAAAAAAAAACCAAAAACAAAAAAACAAAACAAAACAAAAAAAACATAGAATCATAGGATCATAGAATAGCATGAGTTGGAAGAGGCTCCGGGGAGACCTCACTGTGGCCTTCCAGTACTTGAAGGCAGCATATAAACAGGAGGGGGAACAGCTGCTTACAAGGGTTGATAGTGATAGGACAAGGAGGAATGGTTTTAAACTGAGACAGGGGAGGTTTAGGTTGGATATCAGGAGAAAATTTTTCACACAGAGGGTGGTGACACACTGGAACAGGTTGCTCAAGGAGGCTGTGGATGCCCCATCCCTGGAGGCATTCAAGGCCAGGCTGGATGTGGCTCTCAGCAGCCTGGTCTAGTGGTTGGCAACCCTGCACATAGCAGTGGGATTGAAACTAGATGATCATTGTGGTCCTTTTCAACCCAGGCCATTAAATGATTCTATGATCTAAGATCACCCAGTTCCAACCTGCTACCACAGGAAGCATTGCCATCAACTAGGTAAGTTTATCCAGGGCCCATACTACTCAGCCCTTTACTTTTAACATTCAATCTTATTCATAAGAATTAAGAAACGTCAAAATAAAATTTGTTCATACTAATTACACAGCATTATTCTTTTTTTTTTAATACTGCAACTTAAATATAAATTATTGACACAAAGTCTAACAATCAAAACAATTATGATGAACAAAAGAATATGGTATTTAATTCAACAGCTCGTTAAGGGCAAGGGCATGACAGTTTCTTGTATGAATTTTTAGATTTCTAGTGAAGTATAAAGCCAGAGTTCTGCTATCTTTAAAAATCATATATGTATGTGTTTATTTTTATTTAAATATCATGTAGGTAAATCTCACTGCTGAGTGAAAACAAGGAGAGATACATAAAAAATTAATATATTTAAAGTACAAACCAAAATTTAGTTTTGGATATTTTACATTTTACTCTTCAGTGACCTGAGTTAGAAGGGTAAAAATCATTGAAACGATATGACTGCATTTTTTTTCCAGAAAGTCCAGCGATACTTTTTAATAGTTGCAATCTTTAGTGTAGTTATGAAATTTGAGTTAGAAATCATGACAATGAAATATCATGAAGAGCTAAGTAAATACAGGAGTTGCTAACCGCAACATTTAATTGATTAAAAAGAACCATCATTTAAAAATAGAATAGATCCCCCAATAAACTTAAGTGTTTCCCATATTCATTGCACTTTTAATGTTTTTACTGAAAAGAATAGGAAAACAATCAAAAACCAAGAAAATTGAAAGCACCTAAACTGAAATTCAGTGAGTATTCGTGGGGTTAGCCAAGGTTAATCAATGAGCTACTAAGAGGAGATCATCACAGCCAATGCTAGATGTATACATTTAGAAGTTTATGACCCTGTTATTCGTCCTACACTCCTTTTGCAGTCAGTAGTAGAGAGAGACAGGCTTCTGGATACAATTTTCTCTTTTCCTCTTGTTCTCTGATCTTAGTTACTGAAATTTCTCTGAAGGTTTATTTTATTTCTCTACTAATTCTAGCACAGCAATCTCTTTAATTTGCTCTTGGGCAGCAAGGAATTCAGTATCATTAAGTTTGAAGCTGTCAAGCGTTATGTATGAAAGGTTGCACTTCTTGCAGAGCTTCACATTAACAAAAAACAACGAACAGATAGGAAGATAGCTGGGTTCAAAAAAGAACCATTCTGTGGCCCTAGTGAGGCCACATCTGGAATACTGTGTCCAGTTTTGAGCTCCTCCATTCAAGAAAGAGAACTATTTGAGAGAGTCCAGCAGAGGGCCACAGAGGTGATTGAGGCCTATAGCATCTCCCAGATGATAAAAGTCTGAGAGTGTTCAGCCTTTTCGATGGTGTGTAGCAACAGGATAGGGCCGAACTATGTATGAGTAGCCCTTCCAAATAACTTTTCTGATCAGAAAACTGAAGGTGACATGGTCCATTGCATGTTTTATTACAGTTGAACAAAAATTTGTGTCTTGAAGAAAATAACTATTTAAAAATGTGTGGCTCTCTACTAAAGGGAAAAAAAATCAAAGTGGTTTCACAGATCTATGGTTGTGTTTACTCTGAACTGTATTTTCAATTCATAAGTTACACTACAAATGGTGAAAATTGCTTTTGACTTTCCTAATTAAATATGACAGTTGAAAAGGATTATTTTTAAAGGAGATCTACTTTTGACAAATTTATCAGTTCTGAAATAGATGTGAAAATACAAGTTATATGAGTTTTTTTAGCTCAACATATTTCTTTATTTCTTTTTTAAATACAAATGTACTGATAGTAATTGCAGCTAACAAAAAGTTAAAAATGAAAAAGGTAGAAATTATTTTCAACATACATTTACTGATTTGCTATTGCCATTGACCATTATTTCTATTATCCAATCAAAGTATCAGAACAGCTGTCACGTCACAGCATTCAGCCTTCATTCAAACATAACCTTTTTATGTAATCTGTACACTTCCAATTTAACAACAGTCTAGATAAATGGATATGAGGTCTAGATAGTATTCCTCAGGCTCTAAATCAGGTGAAAGTGCTTTACTTTTGGAACTACTGTCTAGTGAGAGGCAGGTGTTCTTCTGGATAATAATTTGATGTGCCTGTCCTAAGTGTTCACTTACCTCTGTTGCATGGGAACAGTAGACAACTGAGTTAAGTAAAATCATTTCCTAGATTTTTCTTCATTATACTACGTACTCCTTTCTATTTTGCGTAGATCCAGCAGTCAGAGTATTTTACTGATTCCTGCCATATCAGGCATATAGGCTTGACATTGTCTTTTGACTTTTTTTCCATTAGCTGCTAATAGAACTAAAAGAATTCCTCATTATTTCTTTTACTATTCAACTGAGATAGTTATTTAGCTTCAATGCATTTGCTATGTTTAATGTTGCTTTGGCAGAGACTGTACTAAGTTTATTTGGTCACAAAGGTTCCCACAATTGGTGCTTTGGTACCTTTCCTTTCCAGTCAAGTATCAACAATCACTTAAATTTGACAATGTGTTTTGCAAGTTTATAAAGATAAAATCAGTAATATTTTCGAGCCCTAATGAACAAGACGAATACAAAGAGAAAGTGAAAAATGACACTATACATTTCTTTGCACAGTTTTTATATTTTCATGAGAGATTTGTTTTGATATTTTATGTGATTTCATTTAGTGGATCAAATAAGCTAAGAACCAGTCAGTGCATTCTATTCAATCTGTACATACCCCTCAAATTCTAAAACTCACTCATATGTAACTGCAAAGTGAAAAATATCCTTTAACCTTCCAAATAAACTGTCCAATTAATCAGACACAGAAAGTTATTTGGCAGTAAACAGAGCTAGACTTTGTGAAAATCTTTTGTAGCATTTGTTCAGTTGATGTCAGCAGACTCACCGTAGTAACTAGGAATGCATCACATCGGTGTAGAGAAAATAGCTTTATGAATCTAATCAGAGTAGTTCATTCCAGGTCCCATAATAGGGGATAAAACTTATGCAGTTGATATCATATTATTCCAAAAGGTGAAGTTTTCACTATTCCTTTGTTTTCTATTTTTCATTACAACTCTTGAAAAGCAACAAGACATCTTCATCATAGGAAGACATCATCTTCATAGGAAACAGAAATTCAAAATACAAAAGATAGTGAAACAATACAACAAAAAATGCATAAAGCACATAATCAAGAGTCATATTTCCTCTTCATTCTCAGCTCCTTTTTTTCCAACCAATTCAGACAACAGACTATCATATACTATTATATAATTTGCTTTAAGTGTTGAAAGTATGTCTGTGGTGAAAACAGTGTTGGACTTCTACAGTAGGAAAGGCTTAACAAAACCAAGGTGGAATCAAACTAGGGGCTATGTCACTAGAGAATATACTGTAGGTTTTTCAGATCTCTATGACAGACCCTGCTCAGTTTATTCGTACATGTAGAATCTAGTTATAAAAACAAAATTTTCCTTCATGAATTACTTCTACTTCAGTGTGGCTACTCATGTCAACAAGAAGGAACAGATACATTCTGTGTATCGCCATACAGGTACCTGCAGTATCATCTTCATTCTTTGTATTAACTTATTAATATACTTATGAAATTTAGTTTGAATTTTTAAAACGTCATACATTTGAACTCTTTATCTATGCATGCATTTAAAAATAAAAAAATCTCAAAATTCCCAGTGAATTTTCTTAAGATTTTGGATCAACAGAATAAAATTTTTCTGGTATCTGTTTATGTGGTTAGAACTTCACTTCAAAATCAATTTCAGATGCTTAGAAACAGCATACTAGTCAAATGGAAGACTAAGTGATAAAAACTATTTTCATTATATAACATCATGGGTTTCTTCTAATTTAATTAAAAGTCAAAACGCTTTCCAAACAACAGTATTGTCTTAAGTTATTTACCCATATACTAGAGAGAAGGTTATACTTGCACAGATAACTTATGGAGTCATCAAAGGTAACCTTTCTTCAGTAACAAAAGCATACTTTAAAAAAAATGAACTGTTGTGTGGGTTGCTAAAAGCTTTGTATATTATGGATTTGTGACAAAGCTGAAGCCTTGAAACAGCTTTAAAGTACAAGAAGCTTGGCAGTGCTTCAAAGCAGAGAGAGATGGCACAGCATGAAGGACTTTTCCCCTTTCCCCCCCACACTGAAAATGAAAAGACAAAGGCAGAAGGATGTGCTTAAACAGAGAAAAGATTAAAACTGTTTTTGCCAAGCTAAAGGAAAAAAAAGCTATAAGTTTCCTTAGTTTAAATAGAAAGAGCTAGAAGATAACTGAACTGACTTTTGGAAGAAGAACATGACCAAATGAATGGTCCAAGTTCAAAGCTAAGAATTTCATGAATCACTGTGAAATAGAGGCATACTGATACTATACAAAAGAGGTTCCCTCCTATTTGTACATCACTACTTCTTTTTCAGAACACGTGAATGATGTGATTTTGATCAGTGGATATTTTCTAAAGAAAACAAACAATTAATACTTCCTCTGCTGGCTGTTCTTGTTAAGGGACATTCAAATTTCCTTTTTACAATAGAAAAGGAAGCAATTAAAGGAAAAAGGAAAACAAAAACCTTCCAGATATGCTATCAGAAATGAAAACAGCTCCAAAGAGACCCTCACAGAATGTAAAGTAATTAAATGATAAAGAACTTTTGAAATAGGTTAAACAACCACCTGTCAAATAGTTTATGTATAGCTGTTCCAACTTTGGCAAAGGGAAATGGACTAGATGACTTCTCTAACAGTCCTAATTTGGTCCTTCTCAGGTTATAACAGACATAAATACATATCTCTTACACGCATATTTAGATTAACCTAAGTGGGTTTAATTATGTTAAAAATAGAACAGCATTAAAACATGCGATAGGAATCTACTCTGGCTTTCAAACTTCTAAGGCACAGAGTATTTCTAAGCCTTAACTTGTGTTTACCCAGTGAAAAACTCCATCTCTGTGCAACAAGACAATATCCTGAAGCAACAGAAAATGATGCCTAATGGAGGTCCTTTCTGTCCAAAGTTCAGTGGGAACATGATTTATTACAACTTCAGCTTTACTTCCCATGCCTCACTAGGTCCACAGAGCTTTTATGACTTGCCTAATAGTACCACAGTAAAACGTCATTCACAATCATGATGTAAAAGGCTGTGTCCTCAAAGCACAGTTCCTTAAAATTTGGCAGGAGCTTCTGTCCATTGTAATACAAAGCCCACAGGTCCAAGCATCATCCGAATACCAGAGTAAAACACATATCTGCATTGATAATGCACTTAAAAGCAGGCTATAGAATCATAGAATCACTAAGGCTGGAAAAGACTCACAGGATCATCCAGTCCAACCATTCGCCTTTCATCAATGGTTCTCGCTAAACCATATCCCTCAACACAACATCCAAACGCTCTTTGAACACCACCAGGGTCAGTGACTCCACCACCTCCCTGGGCAGCCCATTCCAGTGCCTGACCACCCTTTCAGAGAAGTAATATTTCCTAACGTCCAGACTGAATCTTCCCTGGCACAGCTTGAAGACATTCCCTCTAGTCCTATCACTAGTCACACAAGAGAAGAGGCCGACCCCCAGCTCACTACAACCTCCCTTCAGGTAGTTATAGAGAGCAATAGTGTCTCCCCTGTGCCTCCTCTTCTCCAGACTGAACAATCCCAGCCCCTTCAGCCGCTCCTCATAAGGCCTGTGCTCCAGACCCCTCACCAGCTTTGTTGTCCTCCTCTGGACACGCTCCAGGGCCTCGATGTCTTTCTTACAGTGAGGGGCCCAAAACTGGACATAGTACTCGAGGATGCGGCCTCACCAGTGCTGAGTACAGGGGGACAATTACTTCCCTGTTCCTGCTGACCACATTATTTCTGATGAAAGCCAGGATGCCATTGGCCTTCTTGGCCACCTGGGCACACTGCTGGCTCATGTTCAGTCTAGCATCAATCAACACCCCCAAGGTCCATTTCCTCTACACAGTCTTCCAGCCACTCTGCCCCAAGCCTGTAGCATTGCCTGGGGTTATTGTGGCCAAAGTGCAGGACCCAGCATTTGGCCTTGTTGAATTCCATCCCATTGGCTTCAGCCCAGCTATCCAGTCTATCCAGATCCCTCTGTAGGGCCTCGCTACCCTCAGGCAGATCAGCACTTCCAGCCAGCTTGGTATCATCTGCAAACTTACTGAGGGTTCACTCAATGCCCTATATATACTTTAGAATTTTCTGTATCACAAAAAGCCTTGTTGTGTGCGTCTTTACAGATGAAGTTCAAGTTCATGATATGCAAAATCAGAACAATCAAAACAATCTCATTCACATTTTTCTAAGTAAATGGAACAAATAAATAATATTCATGATAATTAATAAAGAAGAACAGAATATTATTATAAACTACATAAGCTTATCTTTCAGCAATAGCAAAAAGAAGGAAAGAACCCTCAAAACAACAAAGTTCCAAACTGTGGTATTTTTACCCAGTCTTAAGTTTGAAAAAGTATAAAGAATCAGAGAAATCCAAAAACATTGTTATTATCTAATGAAATATACTCCAAACTACTTTCTCTCTCTCTTTTCTTTCTGAAGGAAGCTGTTTCATCTGTTCCTAACTACCCAGGACTTGTTATCATGCTGATGCTTCTCCACTGCAACAGCCACCACATTTCCCAGCATAATATTCTTAGCACCATAATAAAGGAGTATGGCTTATATGTAGAACATCGTATTTGGATGTTGCACTCCTTTCTGTTTTAGTAAATCAACTACAGCCCACACAACTAACATGCATAAATCTTTGCTTCTCCCCTGCAAACAATTTATGTCACCTTCTCATCCCACTTGATTCCAAACACGAGCTATTTTTCTCCCTTTTTACTTTTCAATAATCATAAAAGATTACCAAGTCTTGTAAGAGGGCTCTGTTTACAGATGCTTATAAAATTCATCAAAAGTGATAAATGGATTAGATGAAACATTTAAGAAGTTTTATACATTGACAACCACACAAAAAATGCTATGTAAAAGTCTCACAGATCAGCAGATTGTTATGTCTGCTGATCATCAGATTATCAATATTTTAAAATTCACTAAGTAAGTAACTATATGATGAATTTGATGTTGGAAGGTAGGTAGAACTATGGGTCAATATATGAGATTGGCAATGATATTAATCCATGTCTCTCCTATTATGGAAAACTAGCACATATACATTTGCTTAAATGAACTACATCCATACTCATAATTATTGAGATCAGATAACTGTAAAATATTTGTGTGTCTTAAGTAAATAATACAATATTTATGTTTATGAAATGTTAATCCTTGTCTGACATGAGTGCATTTCCTGAATGGATTTGAATGCCTACACACACACAAAAAAAAAAAAACCTTGCAAGTGTAAAGATAATTGGAAACCGATCAATCTTGAAAATTCTTTTCTAGCTTTTTTTGGGGGAAAGAAGAAAAGCAGTAGTCTCTCAGTTAAAGAGAAACACTGTCACTTTTATTTATTCCTTATGTAGGTATTTTTCACATTTTCCAGGTTTTCCCTTCCTCGCTTCACCATATTGATAGACCATACTTAAAGATCAGAGTAACCAGGAGAACCAAGTGGCAGCTTTATCAGACAGGTCTGGAATGATTGCTCTCTGTGGTAATTAGGAGGAGTCTTGAATGTTTTACTATGACATGAAGCTTGTTCTCAGACTTAAATTATCAGAAGCATAAAGTCCTTTCTTATTTTTTTTCTCCAGACTATGAACTTTACAGTTAAGGATAAATGTATTTAGCTTGTCAAAATTTTAGCAGCAAATCAAATTTTGTAAATAAAAGATAACTTGTAAAACTGCCATTTCCTGGCAGTATGACAATGTAGCAGAAAGATACACCATGCAACTCCATGTGTTGGTTTTGGCTGGGACAAAATTAATTTTCCTCAGATCAGTTTGCATGGTGCTGCATCTTAGGTTTGTGATTAAAATGTTAATGACACAACAGTATTTGAGCTGTAGTTGAACAGTACTTACGCAGAGTCCAGGTTGCCCCCTGCAATAAGTAGACTGAGGATGTGCAAGAAGTTGGGCTGTGATTTCAATCAAAAGAATATTCCACATCATGTAACCATATGATCTCCTGCAGAGGTGCCTAAGAGATTATATGCTGAATTTTTGTATTAATTTAAAATATAATCTTAAATTATATCTCAATAAAAAGTAAAGGAAGTTCTCTAATGAGCAAAGAGATCATAATTTCTTTGTATAAACAAAAATATAAAAAGATTGTTAGAGCATGCAAAAAGGTATTTTCTCCATTACCAGCCAGTGAGATAAAAATTTAATAAAACTCTTTATGTATTCTTTTCTTCCAATTAACTCATATTTTAACAGTACAAAGGTTTTGCTTTAATTTTTTTAAATTTAAATTCTCATATACATTATTCTTTATGATTTCTTCTGTTTAGAGTTACTCTTTGGATATTTTATTTTCTTGGGGAGAAATGAGGTAATCAGCTGCAACTATTTCACGGCAAAACCTATTAACAGCTTGTAGTTCTTGCTCCTCAGATTCAAACGGATGCACCAATACCTACAAAGATCAGTTTCAGAGCAACACAATCCTTTTGTGTCAACTCCACTGTCAACATCATTTTCACAAATTTATTGCCATCAATCTCTTCTTTCATGAAAATAATTCTTTATGGTTATATAAGTGGAGTGACAGTGACTGAACCATTCCTATTTTATCCCCTGAGTATTATACAGGGATACTACAGTGGCTATATCCCCTAGCATCACGTAAAGAAAGCATTCAACACCGTACTAAGCTCATCTACAGAGCCATTTTACTAGTAGGGGAAGAGAAGGCATGGCAGTGAACCACTCTGCTCCTAGACAACCTATTAATTTTTTTTCTTTTTTCCATACAAATTGTGCTTCTACACACAGAATCACAAAATGATTTGGGTTGGAAGGGACAATCTAGTCCCAGCCCTCCTGCCGTGGGCAGGGACACCTCCCACCAGATCAGGGTCCTCAAAGTCCCATCCAGCCTGGCCTTGAACACCTCTAGGGATGCCGTATCCATAACCTCTCTAGGCAACCTGCTAGAAAGCCTCATCACTGTCTGAATAATAAATTTCTTCCTAATGTCTTATCTAAATTTACCTTATTTTATTTAAAGCCACTATCCCTTGTCCTGTCACTGAACTACCTGATAAAGAATCTCTCCCCATTTCTCTTGTAGGTCAGCTTTCCACACTAAAAAGTCTCCCCAAAGCCAACTCTTCCACTGGACTAGAAAATAATATTTTGTAGAGTTAAAAAGATGACTCATCTTTGGAAATGAACTGAAAAATCTGCTCCCCTACAACTCAAAAGCAAACAGTTTTCATGTCCATAAGCATTATTTTTCCCCAAGTCATAAAAATGAAGCACAGCTTAAATAAATGCTAAATCTGATTCTATGCTTCCTGGCAGTAAAATAAAATTTCTTTATGTTATTACAAATGCAGTAGTAAAAACACATAAAGCATACAAGCAGCACTTAAATGAGTAAGGACTCAAATGTTGGTTTTCATTTTTCAGAACTTTTCATTACATTTTAGTTACTTTCAGAAGACATCAGAATTACTCCCTCTGCATCCGTATTACAGTACTAGCAACAAAACAAACAAGAAAACATGAAATCTGGTATGAACAGCTTTTTGTTTGAACAAATGCAAAAGACGGCAAAATAGAAAAAAACAGACAAGAGAAATTAGGGTTCAAATATTTGCTCATAAAGATCCAAACTCTCTGTGGATCTAAATTACCTCAGAAGCTTAGAATCAAATAATTTATGCAAACTTATGCTTCAAAGCCCAAATCAGAAAAATTGCATGAGATGTAGACTGCAGATGTTCACAGATAATTTAGTGAATCAGGTGCACTGCTTTTCCAGATGAAACTACAAGAAAAAATCTGATACAAACATCTACTCAAAATGTGAATGCAAATACTCAAAAGGAAGATCTTAAGTTTCTTTGATATTGTATGGCTATTAAATATTTTGTTACTGCACATTACATACATTGTATTCAAATATTTTAGTGCAAGTAAAAATGATCTTTTAAAATAATTTTGATTTTTTTCTTCATCACAAGTCTATTACTATTGGTGTAACTTGGACAATTCAATAGGAAAAAAAAAAACAAGAAAATAAGAGTGATGTATCAGTATTCAGTAATCTTTCTGTTCTACTTTATATAGTAGTAATTTCATGTGAAGACCTAAGTATAAGAAGTCATTGCTTTCCCTGTCCCTCAGGCTCTCTCATACTTACAGCAACTAAATAGACTAATCACCTTTCACTCCCAAACTCACGTCCCTTCCAATATCTGCAAATAAAAGAAAACAAGTAGAAGTACGGGACAAACTACTGACTCCTTAAATCTCACACACAAAAAAAGCAAAGAAAACAACAGAAGATTCTGATACATTTCTCCTTGACATACATACAAAGCAAGAGGTTCTGGATGTCTCTAATATCTTCTGAAATGCCATTAGTAAGATTTTCCTGGTTGTTATAGATACTAGTATCTGATGGGTCTAAATATAAATACCCTTCATACTTTCTTCTCCTCACCACAAATTATTCTTGTCCATATAGACTATTTTATTCAACCTAGAAATCATCTGCTGAAGTTTACCTCCTTATTTTGCAGTTGCTTTTAGAGTGTTCAAGGAAACTACGATGAGAGAGATCCTCAAGAGTGAAAAGTGCACAGTGCACTCTAAAACTAAGGCCTCGCTTGCTGAAGTTGATTCTCAACAAGCAACAAAACTTTCTTAATAACAACCCTTTAATTTCTCATTTCTTTTAACATTCTAAAAGCAGAAGGACATGGCTTTTTTCTTCAGTCCTATGGACTAAGAAGAAATATCTAAGTAGTCAATAAAAAACGGCTCATCAGCAGAAAGCGTCAGATTGCATTTCAGGGATCTATCCTGCTGGCAGAAGTGAAAATCTATATGAGGACACCTGGGAAATGGGAAGAGAACAAAATTGCTCTGAGCCACTGCACTTGCTGATAAATGGCACACTTAGAAAAAGACATTACTTTCCTCCACCACAAGTAGCTCTAAAGGAAATCTATAACAAGCTACATTCAAGATCATGTTTCTTATTATTTAAATTCTCTCTCAATCATAAAAGCCTACACTGATATGTACAAACCTTAAGAAACAAAGAGAAACTCAAGCTGTATCCTGGGACACAAGGCTTTCAAAGTCTACAACCAGCAATGCACAGATGTAGGATGGTATACCAGTTACTGCAGTCTGGGACAGAGGAGGATTAAGCTCGGTTTTCGGATCCGTCCCATACTACTACAACAACAACCAGGCAACTTGGTCTTTTGGCTAAACTAATTCAGGGATACAACAATGCTTCTGTATTCCTTGAGTACACAATTCACCTGTTTCCTACACTGTACTGGAATGAAACTGACATCTTCACTTCCACAGATTGTTTTCATAGTACAAAAACTATATGCAAGTTAGCAGAGGAACCAGGAATCCCAAAGTTCACAAAGGGGCTAAGTCTGCAGATCATATGCAGCACTCACCTATATGAGTATGCACTAATCTTTCAAAAGTGAATGTTGTAACAACTGCTATACCTTGTGAATTATTTTAACATTACACACTTTGAAACTAGAGGAGTTTCAACAGATAGTTGGAACCCATCACTCACTGAAATATATTGAAATTAGGATACCTATTCTATTCTAAACATTACATATTAAACAGTAAATATACAAACAGCCCAAGAAAAAACTTTGTGTTAATTTAGATCACATATGGCTCTATTTTATATATGGAAAGAAGGAGCTGTTTTGGTACTACTATGAATGAAGAAATGCCTACAGCACAGTAGCATGGCCAAATAGAAGGCAAGAGGAACAGTTACGATGACCAGAAAGAATCCATCCTCAGACAGAACTTATTAACAATTCCCTCCCTATCACGTAATAACTTCATGCATTTTACGACTTTTTAATGTTGGTCAAATGCCTATATATTGTAAACATTGTCAAACTGGGGCTAGAATAAACTCTAAATGAGGTTCCATCGTTTGGACACAGTACATCTTTAAGAAGAAAACACACATTCCTTATGACAGAAAAAAAAAAAAAAAGTATACTGAGCTACAAAATGTGAAGACTGCTTGGATGAAATACTTTCCGGAAAAGTGATTTAGAAATGTTTAACATACAAAAATGTTTGCTGCTTTTGGTCTTTATGAATGTCAAACACATGAACATATCCATTTTCTAGGCAGCTAGTTTGTTATCCTAAAGGGCAATTCATAACTGCCCATAAAATCAAGTATAACTAATTTCTAAAATGGAGAACAGAGAAGTAAATTAAAAGCCAGTATTACCTGTAAAGAATACTGAAAGGGGATAGCACGTTCCTTCAAAGAAATATTTCCATTACTATATTTGTGTGAATAGACAAGTCCAGAAACATGAACAAATCAAAAGTACTGCTTAAGTGAGTATTTAGAGAGTTTCAGTGTTCAGAATCACTACAGATTTGGTAAAACTCACAAAATCTGAAACCATGAAGAAAAAATCTGCAACCATGAAAGAAAACTAATTTAGACAGTTGTATCCAAATTTATTTTTTGCTGATACGCTTTTATTTCTTCATTTCTTCTTTAAAGAATACCTTTTTTTTTGTTTATTTAATAAAATCTAGATGTCAGTAACTTGAACCAACTTTACTGTATCTGCATATTTCTCTACCTTCTGAAATCAAGGCAATAATGGCCAAAAAACATAGGAATTTCAAAATACTGCATGGTTTCTCTAACCTTTCTGGGGCAAAATAAGTTTAATGGTTAGAAAAAAAGAATCATTTTCTAACTCTTATTAATTCTGTTCATACTTCTCTCCCAGCTTTTAGAGCTTTATTTCATTGTAAGAGAGGAAGACAACATAAGACTCCAAATATTTACACTGAATCGATCTTACAAAAAAAAAAAAAAAAAAAAAAGTTTCATTTTTGACACTGTGGAGCTGGTGAAATGATACAACTGAACTATTAGTTCCTAAAATGTGACACTGGAACATTTATCACAAATTTCTAAAATTAAGTCAACCTTCACAGTACCATTTATGGGGGTAGGGGAAACTGTAGAGTGAGAAGTTTGTGTATCCAAGGCATAGCACCGTGAGAGACTTGCAGTAATACTTCAGGAGACTGGTAGAAGAAAGAAAAGTTTCTGAATATAAGGAAGAGATTCAAAATGGAAAAGAAAATATATCCAAATCTTGAGAAATTTCATATATGATTAAATAAACCCATGTTCTTGAAAAAGACCTACAATTTTCTGACAGTCTATATCCAAAAGATCATATCACTAAGGAAAAAGAAATATGATTTACTTAAGCATTTTTAGATCAGCACCTGTTCAAATGCATCCTTTCATGTTAAACAATGTTTCCTTTTAATAACTGTGAGGTAACACATCTAACATCAGTAATCCATACAGACCTGTGACTCTGAGCTGGCAGCACCTGTAAGTTTTCAAAAGCAATTCCTCAATGAAGAGGAAAAAGCAGCTTACTTTTTTTTTTTCCTTCAGATATATTGGAGCAGTTGGGGTTGTTGATAAACCTGAAGAGATTAATGTAGTGAGCAAAGCTAACTGGTCCCATTCTTCAACAAGTGGATTATTGCTTATTCTTACAGCTACAAGGTAACAACTGAAGCAGCTAACATTGCTAACTCCCCCAGGGAAAAGAAAGGAAAAAAAAAAAAAAGAAAAAAAAAAAGGAAAACCAGAAAAATAACAGTTTCAAATAATGCCTGTAATAGATTATAGCAGAAGATGGTTGCTTGGCCCCTTGCAGAGTGGGTCACTATGCCTTGCAGTAGCCCATTTCTTGTGCTAGAAATTGATCTATTTTAGAATTGAGAAGATATCCTCCCATACAGCGGAGCTGATATCAGTCCAGGTTAGCTCACTGAGTGCTTCTGGCAGGCTTACTGTATGGAGGACAGGCTAAGGTTTTTTTTTTTTTTTTTTTTTTTTTTTTTTTTAGCATGATGGACTTTAAAGGAAGTAGGACGTTTCAAGCAACTGAGGAATCTGAATTGTAAAAACACAGCCCTGCAAGATGGATTAGTGGGCAGGTAATGGCAAAAGACATCTGATAAATTGCAGAGCTATGCGGTGAACTTATTTATTACATGCCCGTGCAATTTGTCACAGGACTGTCTCATTTATCACCTCCCCATGTGAAATGCATATATTAATATTGCACATTGCTATCATTTGCTGACAGCTTATGATCCTGTTTTTGAAATTCATGCATCACTATTCCCTGTGCTCTCCTATCACAAGAAATCCTATCCAGTTATATCTCCATGCAAATGCTGAGAAAGGACTCTTGATCCAGCTGGTGTCATGTCCTATGCTCTTCCCAAATCAAGATCAAAATACAGGAAGTAAAGCTTATGCTAAACCACTTCAGTAGCTGAGAAAATAAAAAGAGAGAGAGAGAAAAAAAAAAGTTACCATCCTGTTGCTCACAGAATTGTTATATCATGATATATATTCAATCAGTAAAAGCTGATTCTTTCAGCTGAAAGAACCTTGTTATCATCATTTTTACCAGAACACCCTTCTAACATAAATGATGATTCACGAAAGCACTTCTTGCTGTTGCTTGTTTTTGTATGATCATGTCAGCTTTTAGCAAGAGCCCGTTACTATTTTTCACCAAAATACCTACAACTGGTTGCAATTATACATTCTTAGACTCCATTTCATCTGCACCAAATAACAGTGGCAGTTACTCTTGAGTCAGCTAAGGCCGTCATATGAACACTGAGTCCTGCTTTCATTAAGGTAAAATGCAAACCATGGAAAACTTCTGATGTAGTCATTTTAGTTACCAAGTCAGTTCTGTCAGCGCCTAATGAGAAACGTGTAACACTCACTGTTTCTCAAACTCTCTTGAGGTTGCTAGTTTTATGGGATGAAGAAGAGTAGTTAGGAGTTCCAACACAAACTCCATTAAAAACCATCTCTGGATGTAGTTCTTGTACCTGCATGATACCTTAAGGAAAAATAACAGTGCTTCATAAAACAAAACAATGAATACTGAGCCACAAAATAGAAAAGCAAAACTCAGTTGCAAGTGAAGTTCTAAGGAAACTCAACAGACAACTGGAAAAGATGCAGAAATTGAATTTTTCTATGTAGATAACTGGCACCACCAAAATGTAAATTAGGCAGAAAGCTGTTACAGAGGGAAAAGAGCATTATTGGTTTTCTAGCACAGCTTTAGGAGCCTAGAGTTAAATGCTTCAAACATAAAAAAGGCAGCTGTATCCTAGGCTGCGTCAAAAGAAGCATGGTCAGCAGGGAAGTGATCCTGCCCCTCTACTCTGCAGTGGTAAGACCTCACATGGAGTACTGCATCCAGCTGTGGACTCCTCAGTAGAGGAGAGACGTGAACCTGTTAGAGCATGTCCAGAGGAGGACCACAAAAATAATCCAAGGGATCGAACACCTTTCCTACAAGGACAGACTGAGAGAGCTGGGGCTGTTCTGTCTGGAGAAGAAAATACTGTGGAGAGACCTGATAACTGCTTTTCAGTATCTAATGGGGAGCTATAAGAAAGGAGGGGACCAACTCATCAGCAGGGTCTGCTGTGACTGGACAAAAGGAATGCAAATAATCTTTAAGGGTCCCTTCCAGCTCTAATAATTTTATGATTCATACTATATCTCATGCTTATAACACAATACTGAGTGTTTTGTAGAAACAGCATTATGGGGGGAAGTAGCACAAGTCTCACAACCATCCAGGCAAATTAAAAAAAAAAAAAAAATACAAAGAACCTTATCAAACTAACAGTTTGATTCCAGGGCCACAGGAGAACTAGGCCAAGAACAAAGTTCCAGTCTTTATGTGATTTCTATCCACAATAGTGTGCCATTTTGCTACAAGTAGCATGGTTTGTCGTACAATCTTAATTTCTTCAGACCTGTAGACAAAAATTATAACTTGGATAAAATAACACAAAGCAGAATTCACCTATGAAATTTAAGTAAGCTTTTTAATTCATGTATTACATAATCTCATTATATTAAACTTGTTGCAACATATAGTATGTTTGTTCTCTGTATTTTTGAATGACATCCCTTCCTTCTGCTGTATCAACTGCACCACTTGAGGAGGGTGCACTCAAACCCATCACCTATTTAAACATGCAACCTTTGTCTTCCCAAGTATATCACCATTACAAAGGAAAATCATTGAATGATGGAGGGTGATGGAAGCCCACACTGGTGCCCAAATACACGAAGCAATACACTCTGAGGTCACAGACCAAGGGGTTGTGACATCAGCAAGAGATGGCTGTGATCTCACTGACCCTCACAGTACAAATTCAGGCGCCGACAGAGTCCCATGTGGACCTGTGCCTGGACTCCAATTGAGCACAACTGTGAGACTTGAAACACTGAACAAGTCGGGTTGTGCCATGGAGCTGCTGGCAGCAGTTCTTGGTGCCCAACCGACAGTATCAACAGCATATCACAGCCTTGCCTGGCTCACGTACATGCAAAAACATGGTATGGGAGAGGTAAGATTAAGCATGTAGGTAACCTGATTTTAGTCTTAGTTGTGCCAGAGTGTTCTCAAAATTACAACTTCCTTTTGTTTGTTTAGGATTGCAAAATTCATCTCACAGGTCAAAGTATTTATTTGTATACTCCTGGTATTTTTTGAGTTACATACTTCTATTCAAACAACATTTATGAGAAATTACATATTCTTAACCTATCATTCTTCTATGTAACTATCCAGTGCATTTAAAATATATGTGCTTTTATCAGTGCAAAATTACCAGTCCTCTTTTTGCATACTCTCGAAAATTTTCTTTGAACTACTAATTAGCAATGGCAACCAAGGGTAATATAGAGCTAAACTCACCAGCATTCTCACTTTTCGGTGTGATGATAGTAGACAATACTATCCAATTGCAGTTCTTGAGAGCAATACTTAGAGCCTTTGTGAAACTAATTAAAATGAGGTTTCAACAAGCCAATATTTTTTGTCTTTGCTTTGCTTCCCACCTTTGGTTCTCTTCTATTTTGTCTTCAGGCTACTTGAATATTTTATAAATATAAACAAAAATAATGCCAAAATTGTGTGATCCTATTTCTTCAGGTGTCAGCTCCTTAACATACAGACCCTTGAGATTAACAGTCTACAATCAAAGTAAAATAGAAGTACATATTCACCACAAACTATCCTTAGCTTATAAACTTCTCAAAAGTTAAATAGACGTTTGTTCTAGTTCAGATTAGACGCATTTAGGAAAAACTGTTTAATGTACATACGTTGCTTCAAAAGTAATGTCTCTTAATTATTTCCGTGAAATCTACTACAGATACAAAGAGCACAGTAACACTATTTTAATAGAGCAAATTCTCAGCTACAAAATGCTATTTTTCAACACAGTCACCACCATGAGTTGCACATTTTCAACAGCAATGAATAAGAGCTTGCATGCTGGGTGGTGGCCTGGCAGCCAGCCAAGGTCCAACTCACCATGGCTTCATAATGCTGAAGAAAAACAGTTGCACAGTACACTGGTAGTCCAGAAAACTTACCAAACAACCTAAAAATGAGATTTGATTATTTTGTGAATCTTGATTATTTTGTGAATCTGTGGAGCAGTGACAGAAGCCCATACATGACGTGCAGGGAAATGTGAGCACTCTGTACATAGGAGATTTGGGAATAAAAATTAAGTTATGATTTAGGCTGTGGCCTGAAGCTGTTCTACAGAGATCTCATGTTGATGCTAATAATGAAGCAGCTGCAGGGTGCAATCATGGAAAATAAACGTCTCTTTATAATGACAAACCATTTTTTTTTTTTACCAGTTGAAAAAATAAATCAGGAAAAAATCCCTACATTGAGATGAATTTGCACACAATACAGAAGAACTATAAAATATTTCTTCATTTTCACTGGAGACAAATGAGGGATGTATAGTGAATCACAGAAAACACGGCATTAAGACACGTCAGTCAATGAATGAAAGAGCTCAACGAGCTTATTCTTATTTCTTACAAAGCTAAATCTCTAATTTCATACAGAAAAGTTTTGAGGCTGAGACTCAACATTATTTTTGCTACCAATTACACTTGAATTTCTGACTTGATTATTATAGAATAAAGGGTATAAAGAGATACTGTATTTATCTTATCATGGAGATGTAAGGATAACTGAAATAATGATGAGTATGTAATCAGTTACAAGGAGAAGATAATATAAGTTAGAAGGGTATTCCATTCATTTTAGCCAGAACATAAAAACAGGAGTAGATCAAAACTACATTCTTAAGACAAGTTGATTAATGTAAAAATACATTTTAAAAATGCCATGGAATATTATTGCTTCGGTATCATTCTACACTCTACATTTTAAAACTGAGACACATCTATTTAGAAAATTATATTTTATGTATGTATATGCACATAGATGGATACAATATAAAAGTCCTAAGTACAGAATTTAAACTAGACTGGTATATGCATTTTACATCGTAGCCCTAAAATGCCACAGGTGATTGCAATGAATTCTGAAAAATTAGGTAAAGCCATAATAGAAGTTCTATTGCACAGAAGTTGACAGTTGAAGTCAAGAGTTTTATTTAGTCTTTTCTTAATTCATTTGTCTATACTAGAGTAAGCAGTTAATAGGAGATTTTGGAATAACTTACCAAAGAGATCTACTGAAGTCCCTGCTTAACAGCAAGCTGCCATCTGCTATATAATTATATAATTCTAATTCATCTGGAACACTATGGTATACTTTTTTTTTTTTTAATTTTGTTTTTTGCTACTTTTTCTGGAAACTATTAAGTTTATGCATGAACCTCCTCTCTGAAAGGAGGTTGTAGCAAGGTGAAGGTCAGCCTCTTCTCCAGGTAACTAGTGAGAGTATGAGAGGGAATGGCCTGAAGTTGCTCCAGGGGAGGTTCAGGTTGGATATTAGGATAAATTTATTCTCAGAAACAGTGGCAAGGCATTGGAATCAGGCTACCCAGGGAAATGGTGAAGTCACTGTCTGGAGGCGTACAAGAAACATGTAGATGTGGCCCTGAGAGACATTGTTTTGCAGGCTGATGATGATGGCTTGACAGCTGGACTAGATCTTAGTGGTCTTTTCCAGCCCCGATGAGTCTATGTATTTTTAGAAATTGGTACGCTTTCAATTGTTTTACTGTGTAAGATCTCTTTTTCAATGAACTCAGTGTTTTGTGACAGATTTGGTCCCAGCTCAAGAGGGAAACTCATGGGCTTCACTGGCTCTGCTTTTTACTTACTGTGTACATCAGATTCCACTTAGAGACCTAACATTTACTGGCAGCAAACATGCCTGGACATCATGAAACATTTCAAACTGCTCTCAAAATACAGTCACTACAGCTTGCACTTAGTATTTTTAACCAAAGCTTTTTTTTGTGTGTGTGTTATATGATACTTTGAAGTAGTGTCCTTGTAAAGAATCCCATCACATGCAGCAATTTCATCTATGTAGTCATAATAAAATTTTATGCTTTGGAGAATCTTGCTGCTTCTGTTTGCCATCCATGAAGAATTACTCTCTATGTGTTGTAAGGCTGGATCATTTTATTTGTTTGAGCCTGATATATTTCATTCAAAGTATGGACAGTAGCAGCATCATTTACTCTAAATACTTCTTCATGCAACTTCTTGACTAATTCTTAAGTTACTTTGAAAATGAACTTCAATTAATAAATCTTATTCAAATGTAAGATAATTTTTTGGAGTTGATATAACACTCCAACAACTGTTTTCACAATATCTTCTCTGATAATAGGGCATACTTTCTTGCTCTTTTCTTCTTTTGCATGTATTGTGACTCAACTGAAAACCTTAATCACAGTGCAACTTTTCTAGCCTGGCAAGAATTAGTAGAATAGAAAAATAAAAGGTTTCTTTGTTGACTATCAATATTTCTGAGTATGAAATCATCAGACGGTATCCAATGCAATGCATTTTTACAGTGCTCTCTATATGCCTTCTGAATATTTTAACTATCGTTCAGGTAGTTTGTGTCTTTTATCTAACCACACTACTAGCATAACGCTGTGGTTAAATCTGGCAGGCAGCTCAGCACCACACAGTCATTCACTCATCCCAGTGGGAAAGGGGTGAGAATCAGGAAACAGCAGCAACCAAGTAGAACTCAATGGGTTGAGATGGAAACTACTTACTAAGACAGAAAAGAAAAAGAAAAAAAATAATAGAAATGTTAATAAAAACATAAGGGTTGTACAATGTAATTGCCCACTACCTGCTCCCCAGCCAATTTTCCTCAGTTCCTCATGTTTTCCAAGCTTTTTTTCACAGAATATCGCATGGTATAAAATATCCTTTTGACCAGTTTGTGTCAGCTGTCCCAGCTTCCTGTGCCCCTCCATCCCCCTTGATGACAGGACAATACAAGTAGCTAAGAATCTGAAATGCCCTTGGCTCTGTACAGAACTGCTCAGTAACAACTGAAACATGTATGTGTTATCTATCTGTCATCTAAAGCCAGAACATAGCTTCATACTATGTGCTATGAAGGAAAAAGAAAAATCAACTCTATCTCAGTTGAAACCAAGAATCACAGCATGAACCTAGAAGCATTTACATGTTCAGCAAGATTCCCTGAACACACTCATCTCACCAGGAAAAGCTGACTTTGCTCCTATGGAAAATAATTAGCAAAAATGTAATCTCTTGGTAAACTGTTAAGAGCCCCCCAGACTTGGGACCTTACCTTTCCAGAGTTTATTTTTAATAGTTATTTCAGGTTTTGAAGTCAACTCGCTCCTTCCACTTTTCAGAAAAAGAATTGGAATTATAATAGTTAAGACACTAATTTAATAAAAATATTTCATGAAAATATTTATAAAAACTTCAGTTCTCCAGACTTCAATGCTTATTTACAGATTTGCTAGGTCATGTAAATTACACAGTCCCTGGCTTTGTTCAAATTTTTCTTCTATTACAGTGAAATAAAAGTCAGATTTGAAGAAAAAAAGTCTACCAACAAACTCAATCTCTACTAGTAATAAAAAATAGCAGTAAGATGACTAAGACAAAATATCATATTAAAATTAACATGCAGTATTTATATGTCAATCACCACCATTTCAGCTGACACAGTAATTTCAGCTAGGATGAATCTTCAGACATAGCCACATAGAAGTCATCTTGCGCTATTTCATTTATGTTTTCATCTCAAAGTTTGTGTTGTTTTTTTTTTTTTTTCTCTATACTAGAAATAAATATGATTTTAAACTTTCAACCTGGAAAGCTAGTTTCAAAGCAGCAGGAGCTACCACTCCTAAACTGCACTGTGATGTCCTTTTGACTTTGCCAGTTAAGAAATTTTCTTACTGAGTGAAATGAAATTTTTTTTTTATAGCTCATGCCATCTGAAAAAGATGTATTTTTACTCAGTATTTCTGCTATTATGAGGACAAAAGTTCCTTATTTTTTTCTTATTAGAATTTAAAGTATTTCTAGCTTGCTTTAAGTAACATATAAATGCATATTTTTTCTTTCAGTATTAAAAGTAAAGTGATAATAGGCATTATTAAGTCAGGATATCATATTTTCATATACATGAATATATAATTCATTCATATGAATGGAGGGTGCATTTATGAACAACCAAGTATGCAGAAAGTTGCAGCATTATCAGGAAGAGATACTAAGACTGCAAGTCAAGAACAGTATGAATTTCTTGTCTACTACACAAGTTTTATCATATGGAATATATATGTTACTCCTTAACTGTGGTAAAGTGAGGAAGAAAGAAACATAATTTGTCATTTAAAGTTACAAAGCACCATAACTTTGAGTAATCAATATTACTTAAGATTTTCAGATTGATAGCTGCAATTTTTTTTTTTTTTTTTTTTTTTTTTTTTTTTTTACAACAGGAGGATAGGAGGAAATACCAGCAACCTCCCAGTTTCTTGTACTCCAGTCTGGAAGAAAGAGTAGGTGAGAAACAGAAAGATTTAAGAGTAAGCCACTGCTGTTTTAGTACAGTCAACTCAGTACAACAGTGCAAATCAGAAGTTTATTTTTGGTTAAAATAGCCACAGAATGACCAGTACAGTATTACATTCTCATATATTTAGAAATGTAGCCTTACAGTCCAGGTGAGGTGGTACTGCTGCTGCTAGCTAGTGATATGCCGCAGACTCTGCACCGGGGCTGAAGTGCAAGGCCTCTGGACTTGTCAAGCCTTGTCTTCACCTGAGCCTGTTTTGGTTGTGACAACATAGCATACAGTGGTGCAGCAAGCATAACTTGTATGCTTTAGCTTAGCTTTCTCAAAGTGCATGGATTTACCCCTAACAGATATCAAACTGCATATGACAAAAGCATGACAAAATTAAGCAACCACTCTATATTCAGACCTTTGGACCAGTTAGAAAAGAAGTGCTAGCAACTGACAGCATCATAAAAAAAAGCAGCCTACAGCGGAGCAGGTCTGAGGAAAAAGAAAACTCCCAGCCATCAATATCCTTCTCTTCTCCTCTCCACCCTGGAAACAGAACATGAACGCTCACAACTCACCTAAAGAAGGCGAGTGTAACACTCAAATGGGTAGATATAAGAAATTTTATTTATAGCAGTTTAAATTGAATGATCACAGGGAATAAGCTGTAGTATTATACGTTCGCATCATTTTATTCAGAATAGTGATAATTTGCAGAACTGTGATTAGACTGGTAAGGATTTGATTACACTCCTCATAAATACTAAGTGTTCTTCAGCCCGCATACTGCAAACAGTGCAGTGCAGCAAAGCATTCTTATATTAAACTAATTTTTACAAAATGACAAATTTCTTAATTGCATTAGTAATAGTCCTTAGAAGTCATCTGCGTTTAAAGCAAGGCTGAAATATTTTTTCATCTATGGCAAAGTTCCACAAGCACTCAATGCTTTAATATAAGTATCCATACCCAACTCTGCTTTAAACTATTTTGACAATCTAAAATATTTCCTACACAGATTAATGCCATATTAATATAAAACTAAGTAGGTGATGATGCTACAGATTCTCCACAAACTGCAATGAACAGCAAATCACTAAGAGACAATGTCAGAAATCAGAAAAATTAATTGAGACTGAATTACTATATATTGGTGCCAGCAATAATTATTTAGCACCAAGGTTTGGGAACACCAATAGGACATGGAGTGGAAAATGCTTTATTGCATCTCTTTTGTGTGCTTCCCAAGTCAGTAGTTTTTCATAATACTTCTATTGCTGTCATCCAAAAAGTTTTACCATTCAAAAAGCCATCTAGAAGTTGGCAGGTCAGATCAACGGTTGGGTTTAGTGAACTTGAAGATCTTTTCCAACCTAGATAATTCTATCAATTTAAGTGAACTACTAAATAAATACTAACAAACAGGTCACATTGATCACTTCATCAGTTAAAAGTAATGCTTTGCCTCTATCACTGTGCTTACAATTTTCCAGGCAAATTCACTGAAGTGGAAGGGAAAAGGTGAAATTTCTGTCTATGAACTAGTGGGAAACAGTTCACCAGCTGCCCAAATTATTTTCAAGTACTTGGCACATCTCTAGATAAAAATTATCATGGTTCAGAGAATCTGATGTAGACAGGAACATTTGTCAAACTATAACCAAACTTTTTCAATTTACATTAGCGAAGTTATGAAGCTGAACTAGGGCAGCCACTTGCACTAATCTATTAGTTAAAGAAAAAAGACAATGCATGACATGCTTTCAAATCTATCTATATCTGTAAGCAGATGTGTACATTCAGGAATGCATTTTAAGCATCATTAATATTGATACAGAAAGATACTACAGTCATCTTTCATAACCATAGGTTTCATGGCTGCAGTCTGCATGAACAACCTTCTTTAGCTCACAGTGTTCAGTCTTGTAGAAATGGTTCAGCTTTTACATTCATCATTTGGGTGAAGTGTGGGAAAACTTTTTTTTTTTTTTTTTTTAAACTCAACTGGTGTATTTTCATGGATTGTGCTTTCTGAGGCCATTAATAGTAATGATGTTATATGGTTCATTCTAGTCCTTTCCATGGGCTGTTGCTCACATCAGAGCAAGTAATATAGAGGCAATGCCCTCCTGTATGGGAATGCATGGTTTCACCAGAGTGGGGTGAGAAGAGGACAGTCAAAAACTTCCACTAATAAAACCAATTTTTTTTTTCCTCCCCAAACAAGGAAACAAGTAACCAAGCACGGATAGAAGAAAGGATCTATCAGAAATGGAAACTAACTCTAGGATTTTCTTACACATTTTTAACAGAAGGCTGTGTGCTTTACTCATGGGAGTAAAGACTGAGCTATTTTGTATGTGCTATGCTGGATATTATTTTCAGCTGTCTACTATTTATTGCATTCTACTAGTTATGTGAATAAAAGCGGAAGCTCACAACCCTCCCTGTGGCTTAGGAGGCTCTCAGCTGTGCCAAATTGCCATCACATTCTGAGATATGCTGCATCCTTCATCTCTCCAATCTCAAAGGGTTTTTTGGCATCCAGAATCACAATGATGACTACGTTTTGAAGTGCTTTAAATTCTGTGTTTGTGTGGAGAAAGGGCTTAATCAACTTGTTTGGAAATAGCTCAGATTCCTCCCTCTACTCCAAGAGCTGAACTGTTGATATTCACATGCACTTTCTCCCTTAGTTTTTTCAAAGGCAGTTTGTCCAAATAAGCTGAGCATTCTGAAGCTGCTAAATATCTATCCTTCAGAGGGGTCTAAATACATCCTTCTAATACTGAGCTGGAAAGTACAGCACAGACAACATAAATCAGGAATGACCAAGCTGGTAATATATTTGGGACTGCTATGGCTGAGAAAGGCTAAGAGTTCTTAATGTTCTAAGCTACAGTAGTGCTGCAAGGCTATCCTAGCATACTCAACTGAATTATCCAATTCTCGAGTGCCTACAGTATCTCAATGTTATTTTATCATCATAAGAGAAAAAACATATTTTTCTACATCAAACTAAACTATAGATTACAGAATAATTACTGACAGTAAATAATAATAATTCTGTAAAAGCAACCATCACACTTCTACTTTCACACCATGCATAAATCCTTCTTTATCCAGAATTTTTTCCATCTAGATCAGACACTAAAGACCACAAACCAGCAATGTAGCCTGCAGAGACCTAGATGACATTAATTAAAAGTCATGTTTGGCTCAAGCAAGCCCTCACTATTGTCTAATAGAGTAAATGAATTAATCCAGACTGGTTTTTGAAAGTCATGACATTATGAATAACTTCCACATACACAGCTTAAATGCAAAACGGTCTTGAAGCTTGAATCCCAAATCTCTGTTTGAAGTTGAAAGAACAGAATCTTAATTTCACATCTACAGATTCATAAAAATCATATTATTCAATATTCACAAACTTTAATTGGTGAGACTCTCAAAGCAGCCACTACAGATACTACAAAACTTGCAAATGTGCATATTTTAAAAGAACCTGAATAGGAACTAAAAAAGAGTCTTCTTTAAAAGTATGTTAACAGATATATTAAAGGACTAAAATGGGTATTTTCAGACAATGACAAAGAATATGTAAACGAAAACAATATGCAACAAATGAAAAGAAATATTACTGCATAGCAGGATATGTTTAACTTAGTTATGCAAAACTGAACAGGCACTGAGAGGTGGTTTTTTTTTGTTTGTTTTTAACAGTGAGTGAGTTGTAGAGTGACTCCTAGGCCTTTGATCCAGTCATGGTGGAAACCTACCCTGGCAGCTCAATTTGCTCTGATTCTCATACTCTGCAGTCTGACAGAACAGCACTATTAGCAGAGAGCTGATCAGCAAGATGTATAATGGGGAGAGGTCAGAATCAATAAGGACTTGCTTCTGACACTAGTGCTGAACACCACAGTTCATGCAGCAATACTTGTAGCTAAAAGTATCTTCAGGTTTGCAGGCCAGCTGGTGTTTTAACACCAGTGACAGATTAAGAAAGCACTTACTGCCAGATGTATCATTTATTTACAAGGATTCCAAGTGGTAGACAGCAGCAAAGCAATTTCTTTCCCATGGATTTTGGTGGAATGTGAACAATGTTATGACAAAATGCCTACTCTTATAGAACTACACTTAGCGTTAAAAGGTCAATTATTTTTATAAGTCCACATGTTTAGTAAAATCTATTGTACCGGATCAAAGCAAATGCCCACTTAGTCCAGCATTCTGATTATAAGAGAACAAAACTGGCTGTCCAGGAAAAGGCAAAAAAAGAAAAAAAGTAAATAATCATACAGTGATACCTTCCCATTACACCTTCCCCAGTTCTAAAGATTGAGGAAATTCCTGAATCAGAGATGCACAAATAGTGATTTTTGAACTCACAGGCTTTCACAAATTATTACTCCTTTAATCTGACTAGGATAAACACATTTATAATAAAAGAAAGAACAGAAGATGGCCAGCATCTAGATTCCACTGATAACCTCAAGTAGTAAGAATTTTGTAGTTAGAAAGTCAGCCACGGAGGCTGGAGACCCACATATGAATCTTCTAACAAGGGATTCCCATAATATAACCTCTATTTATAATCACATTACAAAACGTAAACATGCTTCCCCCCGTGTGGATGTAGCTGGGTGTCTTACTATACTTTCCAGAAACATTTGTTTAAGTAAGCTAACTCACTGGTACTAAAACTCTCATTCATCCATTTCTAAAGTGTGAACACAAGCTACCTGAAACCATCCAGCTATCATGTGATCTAACTTGCTTGTACAGATATAGCTGTTATTCAGCCCATCCTCTTCATCGTATCTTCCCCAATATTCTAGAAAACATAGTACCAGAAATCACTAAGGTGTTTACTTCTTTGTTTTAGAAGAACAGTGGAAAAGGTAGCATCACAACTTGACAGTGTTTGGACTGTTCTTAAAGAAGTTTCACAGTGAACACTAATTTAAAAATAAAAAAGAACGGGCAGATTGTGAAAGAAAACAGGAACTGCTTTTAGTAGTAGGGAGAAGAGTGTGTGGGGCAGTTGACCTCAACTAACTGGATCTGGAGGGATGCAAAATGCTAAGACTTCTTGGAGGGAGAGTGTTAGAGAAGATTTGAACTGCCTCTCCCCACCATGATTGACCCTCCAGAGATATGAACTCCAACATGAATTGAATTGAGATTTCAAAAAGGGACACTAAAATTCTTGAAGAAACAACAAATTAGGGCTGTTCTTAGAGTTGCATTAACTCAGTGAAAGCTTGTGTGAGAAAAGGAGGCTGCTTTAGAGAGGCAAACAGTAATACTGCTTTTATTCAAATCCACAGCTTAGATTACATAACTAAGAAAGAACACAAGAATAAATAAACTACTATGTATGTATACAGCCCAGCCCTTCCTACCCCCCATTCTGTCCCTTAAAAGTGAATAGAAATCACCAACCAAAATCAACTTATTCCAAATTTTCATGGTACCAGAAAGGTTGTGTACTGGAGGCTTCAAAACAATTAGTAATCAAATAAAACATAGTACGGAGTTTGACAGAGAAGTTGGAGAACTCGTTAAATGTTACAATACAATTCCCAGCAGCATTTCCACAACATTGTTAAGCATGGTATGTTTACTTATCTAGTGAACTAGCTCATATCCTACATCATCATCTGCAGAAAAAAAAATCACCTTTCCTTAGTCCTGTACACAGGAACTGAAATGAGATATAGCTCAACAATATATATTTCTTCACTTTTATCAAAAGAAAAATTGAAATGTTTTGAAACTTCAAGAGAGTCAGCAGACCATTAGAATTCTTCATGTCACAAAAGATCAGCCAAGATTCATTCAGTTAACGCCTGGATCTTCAATCTCCCCTCAGATAAATTCTTCTTACTAAACCCCCCCGATCAACACAGCTATGTCCAATGCAGACTGTTACCAAACTGCAAGCAGGTAGCCACGCCTTCCATATCTTTCTGCAAACAATTATATGTGATACTGCCCTATGCTTTAATTCTAACCTTGTTTTCAGAGGTTTGTATTTTTCTGAACTTAATTGTCTGGAAAGGCACAGGATATCTGATAATGTTAACTAAATTAATAACATTCTGAAAATAGAAAATAAACAACCACCTTAGATATTGAACACTAAATTTTCATGTCCTAAATGATACAGACATACAAGATGACAATTTTTAATTTTCAGGTCTCTGATAACTTTTGGTGTGAAGTAGGTGGAGGTCAGAGTGGGCATTCTCCAGAGCTCCCAGCTGTCTGATGATTGTGATAATTAGCAAAAACAGGGCTAATTACACAGAGAGGTTCACCACAGTGGCATTCCAGCTCTTCACTGAATCTAATGCTGTACTTAATAAATTTCTCTTATGGCACCACTTTCTTCCATTTTGTGTCTTATTTTGAGTTTTTATAAAGCTTTAGATTTTCTCCAAATCTTATAAAGAGATAACAGAGAACCATTTGATCAAGAACAGCATACCACAGAAAGCTCTAATCAGACCTATCTGCTCTGTCATTAGAAGCAAAACCTTATATAAGGTTACTAACAGTGTGTATGAATCCTTCTTTGTTTTCTGGCTCAAAGCTTGCTGCCTGAGGTATTTCTTGTGATAAGACTCTAGGAGATGAGGGGTGGGTGCTGCCCTGTGGCAATCAACATCACTATCTGGACAATTTACATTTGAAAGCATTACTTTGGAGCTGTTTGCATTCGGCCCAAGAGTTCAGAGAATGCTCTGGACTGTTTACTGGTGGAAGATCTGTCCTGTGACCAAAGTACTCCTGTCTGCTATGGGAGACTGGGGGATGATACCATCGTATCTTGTGAAAACAAGATACTAGTTGTCGTCTCCATACTCCCTCTTATCTGCTGGCAAGGCCAGGGAAATAGGAACAAAAGGAATTCCTGCTGAGATCCAAAAGCCAGAAACTGCCATTCCAAAAGGCTGACTCAACCACTTTGGACTTATTAATAAGTTTGTGCTGCCATTGCAATGACCATTGTCGTTGTCACGGTGGTCACCGTCCTCATCAACGGAACAATGCCCAACGGCCCACCTCTACTGAAGATCAACAACTGAACCATGCTGGACCCATGGTGGTGACTATCTCCCTCTTACCTCCTGTGGAGACTCCTTGCTCCTATTTCCTATCTTTTCTGCTGCCCTTCTTCCCTTCCCCATCACCCTAATTTGTACCTATAAAGATTCCTTGCTTTTATTTCCTATCTTTTCTCTCACCTTCCCCTTCCCCTTCCCTCCAATCTGTAATAGTGTCCGTCCTCCCCTTTCTTCATCTCCCTTATTAACATTTGTAATAAACTGGTCAGACCAACATTTGAACCGTTGTTTCTTAATCTCATGCCGGGTATACATATGTCAAAGAGCCTCCTCTCCCTCCTATAAATTGAAGCGAGGCACAGTGTTATATATTCAATTTACTCTAAAAAAATGGTGCCTTACTCCCTCTTTCAGGAAACAAGAAACTTACATCTCAGCTTAAAAACTAACTATACTTTTTAACTGTGGTATACAGATATAACTGAAGTTATTTCAAGGTGGCATAAAACTTTCTAATTCTTTTTTTTAAAGTAATAAGTCATAAAAAGTAACTCTTTAGTATATTAAACCTCCCTTAATACAGAAGACTTTTCTAAATTAGCATTAAGTTCTTCTCTTACAGTTGTTGTTTTTGTTTGTTTGTTTTTCCCAAATGTTCATAGAAGTGGGATATAGAAAAAAATAATACAAGGGTTGAAAGGTCATTTTCTGATTGCATTCATGCACATTTATGCACCGAAGGAGGAGGAAGGAAGCTGCTTCTATTTAGTGAAAAAATAAATGGCCTTTAAAAACTCTGAAAGGAAAGGGATTCCTCCCAGAGGCACCTTGATGGCTTTGACAAGTTGGCCTTTGTCAAGCTCATGAAGTTCAACAAGGTCAAATGCAAGGCCCATCCAGGCCTGGGACCCCTCAGCACAAGACAGATACAGAGCAGCTTGAGCAGGTCCAGAGGAGGTCATGAAGATTATCGAGGGCTGGTGCATCTCTTCTAGAAAGACAGGCTGAGGGAGCTGGGCTTTCTCAACCTCAAGAAGAGAAGGTTCAAGGGAGACCTTACTGAGAATTTTCAGTACTTAAACCAGGCTTACAGAAAAAAACGATAAAGGACATCTTATCATGGAGTGTAGTGACAGCATAAGGAGTAACAGTTCTAAATTAATAAAGGTAGATTAAATGTAAGGAAGAAATGTGTCACTGTGAAGATGGTGAGACACAGGAACAGGTTGCTCAGAAAAGTTTTGGATGTTTCGTTGCCAGAGGTGTATAAGGCCAGGTTGGATGGGGTTTAGAGTAACCTAGTGGAAGGTGTCCCTGCTCATGGTAGGTGGGTGGGAAGTACGTGATAACTAATTAGGGTCTCTTGCAGCACAAACCCATCTAAGATATATATATATGTGATACATATATTTATCATATATTATACATAAGAAATGTAAGCTTACATTATCAACAGTTTACTCAGATATAATATATCCTTCCCCTGGTCTCACCTACTTCATAAATATTTTTTCAACAAGGAATAGTCAAGGAATAAAAATGGAAGTAGCATTTGGTAGCTTTATAGTTCCAGATACCTAAGATCAAGACAAGAAATACAGAGCTGAGCACAGAGCCTTGGGAATCATTTATGTTTTCCATCACACTTAAAAAAGTAAAAACCAAAAGATGAAGCAAATTAAATGTTTTGTGAGCTTTTACTAAGCGATTCATTACTTACAGAGCTCTACTGAGTGCTTTATTACTGGTGTAGATATAGAACTGTTGAAGCAATTAGAGAATTTAGAGGAAGAGCTGATTAGAAACAATCAGAATGAAATAACTGCTAACTTGAGAATAATACATTAAGACTGATACATTCAAGACTACCTAAGAAAGCCACATCTCTTACCTTTTTAGAATATTTTGAAAGTACTAAGTCCCTAAAAGATTTGACCATCAGTGTATTTGCCACAGAACTGCAATGTTATTTGCACTGAAAAAATAATATCCAAGGGAATGCACTGGAGACTGGAAAACTCATGAGATCTTCTGTGGCTAAAGTTGCCTAGAGCAGACTGTAAAGGATGTCACTCACAGCCAAGAAATCATCCATCCCCAGGATGGGGGTAGAGGGGTAAAAATGAGGAACCTTAGTAATAACTCCCAGTGTCTGCCACATCACAGAAATGAACACATGAAACAAGGCATTTTATAGTGTTAAATATTTTAAAAGGGAAGGTCCATAACAAGCATCATCATAACTGTTCATTGGAATCAAGTTATTCTTCTGTAGTTTGATACACTGTGACTGGATGAGAATAGAACTAAGAGGGGGAATACAGAAGAGAGAGAACCACCTCACTGAAAGAGAGAAGAAACAGGTACGATTGGTCTCTATTCCCTGGATCTGAAAGTGTCTCATTTCCACTTAAGCCAGTGTTTGTAGACCAACTACTGTTTTTTGTGCAATGGAAAATGAAAGCATTTTTACATAGAAAATCCAGATGCTTTATAAATACACTGATTAAATGGCATCATGTCAGCTTTTCAGCAATGCAAATCACTGGAGAGTAATTTTAAAATAGGTGCATGATTTTAATCCACATATCCATTTGCACTATAGCAATTTGTAATGACAGCTAGTGATTTCAAGCTGACTTGGAAATTGAAGACTTGGAAAGTGGAAAAACCAAACACTTTTTAGCTGTCAGAAAAGCCACCGCAGGTGGAACGCAAAAGATGTACTTACTACTATCCTGGTTTCCACTATCCAGAAGTAGTCTGTATATTCAACAGTACTTGAAAGGAAGGTGAGGAAGGAAAGGTGAGTTTTCGAGGTCTCAAAGTCAACTTATTCACTTGTACAGACCTTTTTTTTTTTTTTTTTTTTGCTAAAAGATGCATGTAATCAGCAAAGAAGCTACAAGACAGTTTTGCAAAACTGTGACATGAGGAATAAACAGACACAGCTACCCTACAAAACAAAAAATACCTCTTAAACAATTAGGAAAAGTTGGGGCAGAATTTAGCCAGGACTGGATGTTTTCAAAAACCATTGAATGTTGTTTGAATTGCTGCATTTTTTTATTTTCATTTTTAACAGAGATGGACTATTTCTCTCTGTCATAGGAATGTTATTCTTTTGGTTATTCTACATTTACACAGACAACAGCCAGTGTCACGTACATCTATGAATGCCTTATGCATCTTATCCTTGAAGTTTGCATAGTGCATCACATCATTATGGACTTTTTTTGGACACATATCAAAATCAGTTTTCTTTCAGAAATTGATAATCTCGGTCTCACTTTGATGTGCAGCCGGATGTTTAGCTTATCAATGCTTGAGTTATTTTTCTTTTGTATAAATCCCCTACAGTAAAAAGACAGAATCAACTCCAAAGCTGTGTAATGAATCCAAATTATAGTTTTCAGTGGTAAATCATAAAATCAACTCCTGGAAACAGATATTCTGTTGTACTAAGTCACTAGCTACCTAACATAAGAAAGCCATTTCTTGTTCAAAGAGTTGACAATATAGTAAATCACAAATAACCCTGTAAGAGAAATGAAAGTGAAGTAGAAACTACCTATTTGGAGGGTAAGGGAGAAGAAATATTTTGGGAGGCATTCATTTAACAGCAAATAAAAATAACATATCTTCAAGAAGTTCTTCTTACGTTGCTAGAAAGTGAGGAAAATAAAATGCCATTTTTAAGTTCTGAATGACTGATCTCTACAGATATGATATTAAACCAGTCAGGTTTGTTTTCCTATTTCTCTGTGATCACGTTTATAAATATTCAGCCCTTCCTTTTCTACTAGCAGACATTTCATGATGAATGAAGGTCTTTTTCTATCCTAGGTTGTATAACTTTTATCTTTTTCTCTCCATCTCTTGTGATCCTTAACATTCTCAGGTTGATATTTATGGTTGTCCCCTCCTCCCCCCACTGTTGAATATGTGCCCATTTCTGGTATGTGAATCAACTGGAAACCAAAAGCAGTGTTATAAAATCAGAAAGAGTAAAGCACATTGAGTTTAAGGGTTAAGAATACTGGTACAGAACCATTATCCAAAATATGTTTTGTGAAAAACATTTTTATAAGCTAAAATAAATGCATATTTACCATGCTCAGAAGCTCAGTGCACGCAAATATTTTTTTTAAATATGCTTTAAAAAGTTTGCTCTCTCATTCAGTTTAACAAGAAAAAATAAGCAGATGGCAGCACAGTATGTGCCTCTTGGATATTATGATAAGATATCCATTGCTGAAACATAAAAATTACCTTGTGGCTACTTCATCAGCATAGTAAGATATGCTGTTTGAAATGCAGAAACAAGCATTTAGAATTATAAGTTCACTCTGCACGCAATAGAGTTTTCAAAGCAAATTACAGTTCAAGTTCTGAACAGACTTCTTATTTGAACAACTTTTGTAATATTGCAGTTAAAAGATCCCCTTAAAGCAGCTATTAGTTAAGCTTCCTGACTTCTTTTAATACATGAGTAATAAATATGATAGCTACAATAAAATACACAATACCTGAAAACTGCTGTTAGGAGATCTACAACTCACAAGTTAATTAAGAAATGTCAAACCAGTAAAATGAAGACGATACTAAGTCAGTCTACAAAACCCCAGCAGTCACTTTAAAATATATCTGCAGAAGGCCAAGAGGCTGAAATACACTCTTTTTTTTTTTTTTCCCCACCTGAATTCAAATAACTAGAACAAAATAGTTTCAGCATCAAATAAGAAAGGCAATAGCAAGTGAGTTCTTCAAGAAAACAATTGGGGTTATTTATCCACAATATATTCATCAAAGAATACCCCTCTATGTGTCTCCAGACATTTTGAGAACTACCTTCCTTCTCTTAGAGGGTTAAGCCTCTAAGCAGAAAGTGAATATTACAATTTTTAAAAGGGTTTAGGCAAAAAAAGGATAACTGCTGTGAAAAGAAACATAGGTTGCACTTCCATGGTATTTTAATGGCAGCTGCAACTGGCTTTCTGCTTTCTGGCCTGGCTGAATGTAAGCCAACAGCAGACCAGAAGATGCTGAAGTCCAATTAATATGGCACTGAGTTAGAGCTAGTAAGCCTTGCTGAGAGACAAGGCTTTACAGCACTCAGGCTCAGTGCCGTGCTAACACAGCTACAGGGCTTCCAGTTAAAGAGCTGGCTTGCATCCAGTTGGTTCAGAGAGCAAGCAAGGACAGCTGCTATTTGCTCTGAGCATGGGCCAGACTTACTAGTGACTACCATGGCCTGCAGAAAATGCAGGACTGGGACTGGGCGAACGACCATGCTGTGAACAGGACCTTCTGGTTCTGTTAGCTGTAAGTACAAGAGACTGAAGGCAGCCTCTCTGTACTCACAAGGCACAGTGAAAGTGTAAGCAAATGAGGAATTGTACCCATGTTAGTTTCTATACTACTGCTACTGTAAATCTTGGTTGACAGAATCAAGGTATGCTGCCCTTCTGTCACACTACCAACTTAACTGCTATGAGTGCATGAAAGAAAATGGCACAAGCATGCCTGTGCCTTCTGACTAGCACAATGCACAGAAACATTGTGTCTGTCTGTGCCAACGTTCAGATAACAAAAAATCCCAAAATTTGCTTGTATCATCATGTTCATAGTTCACAAAACATTTGGACTATTACTCAAAGCCCAGTATAGTGACTGTAGGAAACATGGAAATTCAAACAGTGAAGAGCATGAATCTAGGCTTCTAGCTTAGGGGCTCTATTTGAGAAAATACAGAAAAATGAAATTAAGGCTAACACAGATCCCAGTAAAATTTATAACCTTAACAGTATATGTATCAGGAGGTTAACTGTAACAGTATGATTTTCTCTTTCTCCAACAGGGTCAGAGGCAATAAAAAGGGTTAAAAGAGGCTTTGGAGAACTAGATTAAATGATTTTTAGAAATAAATAACTCCATTAGAAGCTAAATTTTGAGTCAAGAGCACATAGCAAGATCCAAAGGTAAGCCTTTCTAAAACTTGGGGGGGAGGAGGAAAAAAAAAACAGACTTGTGAACTGCTTGTTACGCAGAGTAACAATGAAGAAAACAAATCTGAAACAGAAGTTGTGAGTTAAGTATTATTATAATATTAATAAGGGAGGAGAACATGTAGAGGAACTGTGAGGTCGTGGCTTGAACTGGCAATTACGCACCTGGGGAAGGGATATGGCTGGCCCAGGAAACACAGGCAAACTGTTTGCATCTGTGCTCCACATGTGACCAGAATGGATAGACTCAGGCTGGAGCCACACTCATATAAGGGCTCATATAAGGGCCAGACACTAAAGAGACAGCATCCTTTGGACCTAGGCTGCCTTCTGAGAAAGAGTGCTGCATAGCTAGAGAGCCCCTTCACCAGTTGGGTGAATTCAACTCTTTTTTCTTTATATGACTACTGGCCTACCTGCAAATATTTTGCCTAGTATTGCCAAGAACCTGTCAGAAGCAATTGTCTTCCTAAGCAGAATAGAATGAAAATACTACTTCTAAAAGACAATTAAAAAAAAAAAAGTTACTATGTATTAGAAGACAAAGCATAAAAACATAATTTGTTTAAACAGAGTATCAGCAGCAGACCACGCTAAGTGAAGGGTGCTAAAGTCAAAGCCCAGATATCAAAGAATCATTTGAAGTCGGAAGGAACCCTTAAGGGCCACCTAGTCCAACTTTTCTGCAATGAACAGGGACACCTACAGCTAGATCAGGTTGCTCAGTACCCCATCCAAACTGACCCTGGATCTCTTCAAGGACAGGGCATCCACTTATTTAGGTGATACACTATTTATGGAGTTCAAGCAGCTGGTAACCCTCAAAGCTGGACTGTTGCATTTTAAGATCAGTTCTGAAGAAAGGAGACAGTGTTCAATGAAAAGAAGACAAGCATCCATGCAGGAAGGTGCCAAACAGCTCTGCCTCAGAACTAATTGTTAGTAGACATACAGTAGAAAAGGAGTCTCCTTTTGGCAGGATGGACATATCCCATGAGGAGTTGGAACTAGACATCTGAAAGATAATCCACTATAATTATTTCCCATCCAAGGAAATGAAGTTTACATACATGAGATGTGGAAAGCTGTGCTGAGGGACTCCCATTCTGGAAAAATAAAAAAAATGTAGCTAAATGAAAAGACACAGTTAGTATCTTACCTTCACTATAAAGAATGTGGTACTTTTCACAAGGTGGAACTTCTACCACATCTGACACTAAACTGGAAGTCATAAAAATCCTTTATTTTATTATTACAGGAAAGCTGAGAGCAGAACTTAGGTTAACTAAAGCTAAAGTTTATACTGAGGATTTATTTTATACTACTTTAATACCATTGCCCCAGATGCCCTTCAAGCCATGTACAAAGCGACAAAATGTAATTATAACTGCAGGCACTTTCTTGCTAGTTCTCCACAGACAGTTCATGGACCTCATAGTACTACTGAACAACAACAACAAAATGATTACTGTACCCATTCCTACTCAATCTACACATTAAAACTGGCTTTCTGCTGTCTTGAAATTTACAATGCAAGTTTTCCTGAGGAGCTGTTTAGAAGAATTTCTATGGACTAAAAAGAAATCTTTACAGTATAATCACAAATGTGGACAATTAAAACCCAAGGACACCTGAAGTCAGTCATTCCCACAGAGAACTGCACAGCTGGAGCCACCCACAGTCTCCTATTTGTAACACAAAGCACTGAATGCCAGGTACAAGTAGAACTCGAACTGATCATTTTCTCCCCCTGAATCCCAGTTCTCTATTAGAGGTTGCATCTGGGTCTCCCAGAAAGGTCAGCCTTGGCAACATTTACGGCCACACATCCTCCTACAGCCATGGGATGAATCCTCAGCAGCCTCTGTGGACATGAGTCCATTCCGTGGATCAAGCCAATTACTGTGGCAATGTAACTGAACCTGAACTGCTTTTGTCAGCAGCAGCAGTCAATGGACTGGATAATTCAGTTACATCTACCCTTCAGAATTCAAGTTTCTCACAGGGCTGAGCATTTCTTTGAATGGTTTCCAACCCCTACTACTCATAACCATCCTTCTGCTATTTTTATCTTTTACAGTTCTTGGTCTCTTTAGACTTGTAAATTCAGCCTTCTAAGCAGATCTTAACAAGGACAGTTCATGGCCCTGAGTCTAGCTGTGTGAAAATAGAGCAAAATCAGCAGTTGTTCCAGCAATTGCTGGTATTGCAGGCATGCACTCCCTAGGATGTTTTTTACTCACAAACTGTGCCTTGCTCATGTAACCACTTACATAGTTTTCTTCCACATTTTTGTTTGATGTGATGAGACCTTTCACCTCCAGTACAAGTTTGTGAAGAAAATCAGGATTTTACACTGCTTAATTGCTAAATACAAAACTTTCACTAATTTAATGTAAAATATATATATATAAGAAAATAAAAAGAAAAAATATGCACATAATGAGGTTACATAATAGCAGTAAAACTGCATTTATGAATTTATGAAGTAATTCATTTGAAGAAATAAGTACTTTTACAATTCTTAAAAATATAGGATTGTCTCTTGAGCACACCTACAGGTTGGGGTGCTCTTGAAATTTGAGGGGTCAGGATATTGGGAGCCAAGATTTCAGAACTGCTTCTCAATCAATCACTTGTGAAAAGCATTAGGTTGGCAATACATGAAAGCTCAAGCTTACAGAAATATCAAAACACGAAGCCCATGAACATCAACTATATTTTCTCAGTTCTGAATCAGTTTCAAGGTGATAAGTGGAAGGTTTCTTTAACAAACTGGTATGAATTTTTAAAAGTAATCAAACTAAAACAACATCCACTAGTGGAACTAAAATGACAGCCAGTGCTGAATTAAATCAAATTGAAATATGTGGGATGGGTACATTAGATGTCTCACCAGATCACACAAATTAGAGTTGTTTTCATACAAAAACTCAGACTATTAACAATGCACTTTCTTTTTAAAAGGAAAACAAAAGGTGGATTTAAAAAAAAAAAAAGAATGGATTCTGACCTATTTTAAATCCATTTCAAATATTCTCCTCAGCTTTTCACTGTTTTCTTCATCTCTACTTGCATTTTCTTCAGAACAGTTACAGCAGCTTTTCTTTTGACATTGTTTTTCTTCTTTTTCATTAAAAAAGAAAATCCTTATCGCTTAAGCAGCAGTTGCTTACTGTCCAGAATGTATCCTTGGTACTATTTAACGCTGCCTCTAGTTAGTATATCTTGGAAATCCATCTATTTTGTAATAATCATATAAGAAAATTTATCACATATTAAATATATGTAATTACATACACACATCATATTTTTGCAAACATCTCAGTACTACTTGGAATGAAAAAAAAAAAAAGGATTATACTGACTATAATAATTTCACTATTTGCAAGTAAAAATTAAGTAACCTGCAAGCACTCCAGGCCTGTCTTTGAAGGTGACGTTCTCTTTGACATCAGTGTGACTCCAGTGGAATAAAAATACTTAGCACTTACCCAGCACTTTTCACCTTCAAAGCACTTTGCAAACATCATAATTAATGTTGACAACAACCTGGTGAGTATTATAAGAGTCATCCTCCCCAGGTAATACAGGGAAGAAATGGAGAAGTCGCTTACAAAGAGAAGGAATAATGTTTGAGAGTTTCCAATTCTTTGTTTTGAGCTTTGATCACATATAAAGACAGCATTTTCAACAATAGTTAATGTTGCTATTGCTGCATTAAAGTTTGCTTTGGTCTTAAATCATAAAAAAAAAAAGAAAAGAAAAGAAATAAAAATTTGCTGAATATACAAAATGCCATCCTAGTTCTACAGATTTACTGTAAGTAGTGAAATCATGTTTTACAGATCATTTACATACACATACAAAACCAACAGATGCAGCATCACTAGTCAAATATCAATGTGTCAAATTACTGCAATTCCCCTTTTTTTTTTATTTTTATTTTTTACAACAAGATTTTCTATTCTTTGAAATGCTGCTATTTCTCCCCTACTTATTCCCTACGTTACTGCAAAAATTTAGGAGGACAATCAGGAAAGACATCCATAGGCAGAAGAAAACTTAAATTTCAAGATATAAAAAATCACTTTCTATGGATTCAAGACATGATACATTTCAAATCCAGTATTGAAACATACAGTGGCTTTTAATGTATTCTTGCTAATGTTATTGGAATCACCCACATTTATAAATAGTAAAATTCATAAGAATAAATTAATTTCACAATATTTGTGTTTATATCCACAGTTGACATGGTTTCAGACAAGAAGCAGGAGTACAATTTCAATAGCAGCTGTGTGGACAGAGCAATATCCCAGCCAACTCAGCACACAGCTTTTAAGGCTTTGGCTTTCAGGAAGGATCAAGTATTTTATGCAGGATGCCCTTGACTGGGTGAGATGAGTCACATCTCACCCAGAGTGGAACACCCCTAAAAAGCACATGAAAGGATTAGTCCTTCATATCAGAGGACAGCCAGAGAAGGAGGTGATGCTGGCACGGTTTCATCTAACGGCAGGCACATGGCCACCCTCAACACAGTTCAGCAGATATGTGAAACACTTTCACCTGCCCTCTGGTAATGCCTTAGCCACAAGTCTAACAGTTGCTACTGGATACTGTACGACTTCATTTCTGACAGTAATTAAACATTATTCGGGTCATGCAAAATAAAGGTGGCAATGACTTGTGCTGGCTAGGTCACCTGCATAGTGAAGAATCATGCATTTCAAACCATAATATAACAAGTTCTTAATAAAAAAATGAAAAATATTGATTACAGAAAGAATAAGTCACTGTATCCCACACATTCAATACATTGTAAGTTACTGTAATCAGACTAGAAGATGAGGGTGCAAATGAGGTGGTGGAACATTAACTGTCTCCTCTCAAATCTAATTGGCTTAAAACATTAAAATAAAGCATATATATATTTGAATATAGTATGAGATAACTATGCTTGACTGATGAGTGAAGGTAACATAAAAGGCAGTAGAAAATTTAATCAAGAGTAAAAACCTCCAATCTTGAATTTGTTGCCTTTTATTAACATGTATGACTACCACACCACTCCTCATTTATTTACATATGAATTGCAAGGTTTAGTAAATGGGGAAAAAAAAATGTCTGATGAAAAACTTCAGTCTCAGACAAGCCTCTTTTTTTTATTATTAAAAAAAAAAAAAAAAGATGCTTGAATGAGTACAGAGGAGGGCCACAAGGATGATCAGAGGACTGGAGCAGTTCTCCTAGGAAGAAAAGTTGAGAGAACTGGGCTCATTCGGTCTCAAGAAAAGGAGACCCCAGGGAGACCTCACTGCAGCCTTCCAGTACTTAAAAGTGGTCTAGTGGAAAGATGGAAAGAAGCTCTTTACTTGGGAGAGCAATGACAGGACAGGCATTAAGAGCTTTAAACTAGAAGAGTGGGAGATTAGATTTTAGGAAGAAATCCTTTACTCAGAGGGTCATTAAACACTGGCACAGGCTGCCCAGTGAAGCTATGGATACCCCATACCTAGTCATTCAAGGCTGGGCCAAATGGGGACCTGGGATTGCCTGATCTGGATGGTAACCCTGCCCACAGCAGCGGGGGTGGAACTGGATAGTCTATAAAAGTCCCATCCAACCTATGCCATTCCACGATTCTGTGATAAACAGAGTCAAAATACAATGCATTTCTGCAAATTTAGTTCCTCTGTAAATGACACAATCATTCATCTGAAAAGCAGAACAATATTCACATAGTTGTTTGGCTCCCACAGCTAAGGATTAATTATCAGTTAGGCTTTCTGTAAGGTAAAGTGCTGCCAGATATTTGTCCATTCTATATATTTTCTTTTTCTTTCTGTTCATTTTCAACTTCATCCAGTGTTATAAATAAAACCGGGTGTGATTTTACTTCTCGAGGCAATGGTTGCCAAAAGAAGTAGCGGTAAATCCACTGAAATTCTAGAAAAATAGAAATTACTTCTGTCGTTTTTTTTCTTTGTTTGTTATTGCAACATTAGTGTCAACTAAATGATATTATATCAATTACATAATGTAAGAACACAATAGTATTATAATTACTAATATAATGCATACTACTGTTACAAGGTAATAAATTTAATCAGTGTTACGTAATATGCCACAGAATGTTCATATAATGTTTTTTTTTTTTTTTTTTTCATAATAGGACTTTGTAGAAGCTTAAAAATTCTTTTTGGAATCTATTTTATATTTTGTATGATAATGCATACTACAATGCATGTTTGGTTACTTTTTTGTATTAAGCATATAGAAAATAACTTCTTCAGCTTTGTACATCTTACATAAAATGCTAGATTTTTCAGCTTTTGTGCAATTTGCAGACAAGTCATAAAGACACTATACTTAATGAACATCTTGCCTTCTGCTTCTTTAAATCCTTACCTTCTAGAGGAAAAAAAAAAACAAAAACACACATAAAAGCAAACATGAATGCACTAACCAGCTCATACTGTAATTTCAGCCACTCATACAAGTGAAACAGATGTTTATAAATGCAAAAGAAGCAGATCCATTGTATAGCAGAAAATTAGTAATGGAGGTCTACATTTTAAGTAGTCGTATTTCTGTGTTCTCATTTGAACTATTTGCATGCAGAAGTAATACAGGATTAGCATAATTGCTCCGCAATATGGCATAATTGCTAGAGCGATATAAAATTCATACATTCAAAAAAACATTTGTATACATCATTTTTGCAATAAAGTCAAAGGAAAAAGCCAAAACAGCAACAGGAGATCTCAAAGATTTTCTGAAGGAGGAGGGTTAAAAATCTGACTTCAGCAAAGTCAAGACACCACACCTGAGCAGTGTACGCCCACAGGTAAGCTGGGTGCATAGCTGGAGCATCAAGATAGAGCAGCTCTACTCTGGTCCATCGCTTTCTCCATTTGGATGCTCTCTGCAAAGTCTGTCTTCCCATACCAAAATAGCAGTAACACCAAAAAAAAAAAAAAAAAAAAAAGGCTATAAGAAGAACGAGTAGTTATCCTAAATTTGTTGAAGGAAGGCTGCAAAGACAGTGAATGGTCTAAAGGAGAAACATCTGAGGAGCGGCTGAGGCCCCTTGGTTTGTTCAGCCCAGAGCAGAGGAGCCTGCAGCTGCTCACTCATCCTATCCATAAGAAATTCCCCAACATGCTCTTAAGAACAACCTCCAGGAACAACTTCGGTACAGACTTCATGATTCTTAGAATGCTTCAAGAAAAAAACCTTTACAACTACACTGGATCTAGCAGTGTCAGCTTAGAACAAATAACTGCTCTATATACACAGTGCTCAATGAAAATCAAGTTATTTGCATGTGGAGACCAAACTGATGAATGATGAACAGGTAGTGGTCACAGAAAATACATCTTTTTAAAAATATAAAAAAACATGCCATAAAACATTTTTCTGGAGTATGAGTTTGAATATACTTGCAAACATACAAAGATAAGACAGGTATGGAAGACAGTATAAAATTAATATCATTTTAGCAATAAAGATCCTACACGGAGATCAGGAAAAAAAACTTTCTGACATTTCATGCCTACTCATCTGAAAAAGCAGGAAAGGAAGATATAATGATCCTAAAATAACATTTGCCATATTTGGAACATCTGTTCCAGTTTGCATTTATATTTCTCCCATGTTTTCATCATTTCCTTACATCTTATCACATGTGATTCAAAATAGTATTAAAACAGGTTTTCTAAGCTTTCAAGGCAAGAGGAAAGACTGGAGAGACATACACATATTTCTACATTCATCCCTATAAATTAAAACATGCTACAGGTGACAACTGTTATCATTTAAGGCAGTTTCTTTACAGCATCCCTGCTCTCCTAAAAACCATCTCAGACTTTCTGCTCCCTCTAAAGGCATTTCTTTGGATCCTGCTAAGAGCTCAGAAGTTAGACTTCAACAACAGGAACATTAAAGTAAAATAAAGTAAAATAAAGTAAAATAAAGTAAAATAAAGTAAAATAAAGTAAAATAAAGTAAAATAAAGTAAAATAAAGTAAAATAAAGTAAAATAAAGTAAAATAAAGTAAAATAAAGTAAAATAAAGTAAAATAAAATAAAATAAAGTAAAATAAAGTAAAATAATCTCATCTTCAGATGCTCAAATGTTGTCATTGTACTTTGAAGCACTTTTCTAACACAGAATGTATTACACTAACATAATGACACAATAGTGTCTAGCTCTGATGGGGGCAAGGAAAATGACTGTTCTTTAAGAAATCTTGAAGACATTTCCTAGGTCATTTTTGGATTTTTTCTTTATAGGAAATTAATAGATATAATGCACTAGCTTTGTCTACTAGGTAGGTAATTGGATTCTGCAACTGTGATTATATTGTTATTCCTTTATGTGTTAACACTGTATAATCCATAGAAGAAAATGTGACAAAATGAAAAAGACATACCAACAATTACAGACAATGGTATAATCCAAACAGCTAACACAGAAAATGCCTTGATTTCGATTAAACCATGCTATTTATACAATCATTGTTGAAGTTGTTGATCTAATTATGCACTAATATGCAACAGAAAAATCAGGAACTTGGGACAGCTACATTACTCTTGGCATGGCAGAAGAACAGTCAGAGCCACATGCACTGTGATAATACTGCAGATAACAGATCTGATATTTTTCAAGTCAAAAAAAAGCTAACATTGTTACACTTGTTGATCATAAATCTTCCCAAGGCTAGTAATTTCTTGATTTAACAAGTCTGACCACATAAACTGCCTATTTTTGTCAGTGCATTATTTGTATGAACACTTTCCATTGCAGATAGTGGATCTATATTTTACCATCTAGAAGCCGCATTTTAAAGAGAAAAGCAGATACAATTGCACATAAAACAAAGCTACAAGGTAACTAATGTAGAGCTACACTACCAGGTGTAATTTGTATCACAGCAAAGTGACTGCACAAAGTTAAAATGGTACAAGCTAGGAACTTTTTAAAACATAATACTAAAATGTTAGAAATTAAAACTGGAATGATGTTTCTTGAAAAATTCAATCTGAAAGGTTACTTAAAGCTTGACCAAAAATCTCCAAATGAAAACTACAGTATTTTTAGCCATGTTTCTTACTGCATTAGTAAAACATTTAAAATTTTTGTGGATATTTGCATACATTGTTGAGTGATCCTTTAAATGAGCAAGAGAGCCAAAATCACGGTCTATTCAAGTTGCATCTTGGTAAATGCAACCATTCCACCAGCTATTTCATTTGCCTTTGATGGTTTAATGTTTCTTTTTATGGAAAGGGCTTGCCTCCCTCACTCATAGTAAGTGAAAAACAATGTTCCCTAATTGTTTTTTGTTACTCCACTCCCCCCAGTAGATTTTAAAACAGCACTATAAAACCTTTAGGTAAAAAATCCTGTTTGTTTATTCTAACAGAATGTAAACCCCAGTGTGACTTCTCTGGCCAATGAAGGCTAAGCAACAGCTAGAACAGTGGCAGATGAAAGGCATCATTGACTATTAATCACGGAAGATAAACACTTCCTTGGACAATAAGCTACTTTCAAAAAACAAACAGAAGTCAATTTACTTTGAGATATTCCTATGGGACAAAATAGAGAAATTTGTTTGATAAATTATTCATCATAGATCATTCACACAATTTTAATTATGATACTCTTCCCATAACAGTCAACAAAGAACAGTCAACAGAAAAGCTCTGGGGACTCTAAGGCTCAAGACAACTGACTGTAGGAAACAGAGTTTTCACCTTTGTATTGACAGCATGTATGGAAACTGGATCTGATGAGTAAAAGCTGGTATCACCTACTAACTTCCATGGTTCATGGGAAAAGTGCAGGAAAAGGAATTAGCAAGATAGGGATATCTCCCACAAGCTGTTGGGTGGATACACATACAATTAGAAGCATTCAGCTTTTTACGGGGTATGGTCCCAAGAGGTGTAACAGAAGTGATGACAGACAGCCCTTTCCTTCCAGAAAATAAGGTGGGGGTGCACGAGCTCCTGAATACTGCAGTGATCCCTACTGGTCAGAGAGAGAAATGCAGACGCTTAGACTGTCACTGTCAATGTTCCCATTGTAAGACGAAAAATATGACATTTTTGAAGAGCTATGCTTATCACAGGGAATTTATAAAAACCCTTACCTTCTTAAAAGTAGAATAACCTCAGCACCAATCAAAAACTTTCAGTCTCACATCAGTCACAACACACCTTTCAAAAATCTGACTCAAAGCACTACTCGTCTGAATTAGAAATAATAAAAACATTGCAGTAAAAATAAAAACTGATGAAACCATCATAACAACTCCATTGTATCCTTTTTATACTTTCCTCAATAAAATTTTTCCTCTTACTTTAAGGAGACTTAAAGACTAGTGCATGAAAACAACTGACACGAAGCGAGATAAGAGAGAAAGACCCAAATGAGCAATATATCAATACATTTTTCTTCTTCTTTCAGGCATGAGAACAAAGATAAAATAAAATAATAATAATAAAAAAAAGATTGAGAGATGATATTCAGAGAATAAACCCCAAAAAATAATTCAAAAAAACTCCTTCAGAAATCTTTCATTTCTAGTTAGTTGACTATTCTGAGAATAAGCCTACAGGACAAAAAGAAAAATCACTCTAAACACTTAAAGAAAAAAAGAAAAAAGAAAGCAGTAGTACTTTAATTGTGCTTTTTGTATGTGTGTGCATGCATGATTCACTTTTCTTCATTAAGTCTGACTAGAGTCTAGGAGGATGAAAAATTTATCTACAAACATGGGAAACAAACACGGCTGTCTATTCCAACTGTTACAGATCATAATTTCTTGTCTATATTTATATTGCCCTGACACTACCTACAGCATACAAACATGCTCAATGGAAAGTTCACTTTCTAAATTACAGCAGAAGTTGAGGCAACTATACCACTTCGTTACTGAACTCCTTGGACAAGTTTCTTTTTCTTGTTCCTTACTTCAAAGAAACCCCACTTTCCCAGAGCCCTGTCATAAAGTACTTACATGGGACACAGATTAGACTGTTTCAAACACAGTGCAAATGAGAAAAGACTAAACAAGAAGCTATTGCAGAGGCACCTGAGTCTGCTAAATTCTGGAAGTGATAGAATACCAACTGAAGTCAGAGGGGAATGGTTGATTTATTCAACTAGTTATCTTTTCCTTCTTAAATGTTTTTTCACAAATAATAAAATTCTGTTCTTCAACTAGATGCTGGCAAGATAATGCTAACTCAGAATCAGATAGCCTACAACCCTGAGATATTACTGAAGGAAACAGATGGTATAAAGCTGTCTTAAGGCTTTTCTGAAGAATCATCTCCACCTGTAACCAACTTACTTAAGACCATTGGCAGTAAGTAGCAGGAGAGGTCCAAGTGTCATGGCCATACCCTGTTCTGCCCCAAAGTCTCTATTACCTGGTAAGGTCTTTATGACAGAGAAGACGTTTTGTGTCTATTCTGAGCAGTGCCTTGATACTTCACCCTTAGAAATGGAAGTGGCTGCTACTTACAGCATTGCACCTTACCACCCAAGCTGCACTTGGTGCCCCCAGGAGTTTCTGTAGCAGACAACTTTGTTGCTGTTGTTGTAGCACTGTGGGTCTCATGCCTTGAAACCCACATCTGCAAAGACCAGTATTGCTCTTCTGGCATCTCCCTAGGGTAAGAAACTACCAACAGTAAGCAACTTGCTCCTCTTTACCTCCCTTCTTTCACATCATTTTGAAGATTTTAGTTTATGCTAGAAAAAGCTAAACATAACAACAACAGATGTAACAATCACTATTATCCAATACTAGATAGACACGGGCATTATAAAGTCAGTTAATATGCAACACTTGTACCTGATTAGAATGTTCCAAACAGTGCTAAGTTGATAATAAACACAATGAATGGGGGATTTGAGTAGGTCTCAATGAAAAATGTTAAGGGAAACGCAACCTTGTCTTCATCAGTAGCTTTTGCATTGAAGACCATCCTGCCTATGCTCATCTAGATGAATCTGCCATTACTATTTCTGGCAGGCACATGCGGACAGTTCTTAGGGTTTTCTTATTTTTTGTTTTATTTTTCTCCAAAAAAACTGTCATAACACTGTAGTGCATGGCATCAGCTATAGACAATGCTAATACATTCTAGCACATATGAATCTGCTTCTACATTCACTATTACAGCTGTTAGGATGCCAAAATAATCTATGAGATCTCTAAAATCTTGCTAAGGATGCATGCATACAACAGTACAAAGGGATGCCTGTTAAGGATCCATAGCTTCATTTTAACAAAGCAGATTGTTTCTATACAATCCTTCCCACACACCAGTCACCAAACATTCCACTATATTTCCAATTCATAACCTGTTGTTGAATTCATCCACAGTCAATATTAAATACACTTCTATGAGGTGAAGAGGAGAACTTCAGAATGAGTCATAAATGATGTCAGTCGTTTGGGATAGGATGGAGTCAACCAGTGCAACACTCTGCTAGTGATAGATCCAGTGCTTCACTGGCAGAACACAGAATCACAGAATCATTTGAGTTGGAAGGGACCTCTAAAGGTCATCTAGCCCAACTCCCCTGCAGTGAACAGGGATATCCACTGCTAGCTTAGGTTGCTCAGAGTCCCGTCCAGCCTGACCTTCTTGAATGTCTCTAAAGATGGGGCAAAAAAAAAAAAAAAAACACTCACCCAAGAAACAATGCAGCCACAGGTCACAGCCAACACAGATGAATGAATGGAAAACTGTTAAATGAACTTAACCTCCTTTTATGACAAGGTTACCCATGTAGCTGACCAAGGGAAACCAACTAATGTAATCTTTCTGAATTTCAAAAAAGCTCTTGATACTGTTTCTCAAAGTATCCTTCTGGACAAAGTGTCCAGCATACAGCTGGACAAGTACATAACTCAGTGGGTGAACAGCTGGCTGATGGGGTAAACTTCAAGGGTTATAGTGAATGAGGTTCCACTACACTGATGGCCAGGCACTAGTGGGGTTCCACAGGGCTCCATTCAATGGCCTGTTCTATTCAATGCTTTCATGGCTTCCATACAGGACTTGAAGGTATACAAAATAAGCTATCACATGGCACTACATTAGGAAGAGCTGCTGACTCTCTCGAGTACGAGAGGCCTTGCAGAGATCTTGACAAATTAGAATGCTAGGCAGTCAAGAACTGCATGAAGTTTAACAAGAGCAATTGCTGGATTATGCACCCAGGATAGGGCAAGCCCTGGGTCTACATAGAGACTGGAGGAGCCAAGGCTGAAGAGGAGCATCATGGAAAAGGATCTCCAGCTGATTGCAGGTAGAATCTGAGCCAGCCGTACACACTGGCAGCCAAAAGGGCCAACCACACTCTGCAGTTCATCTGGTCCAGCACTGCCAGCCAGGTGACGGAAGAGGTTTTCCTGCTCTGTTTTGTGCTGTCCAGCTGCACCTCAAGCACTGTTGTACAGGTTTGGCCACCACAATACGAGAAGAACATAAAATTTTAGAGAGCATCCAAAGGAGGGCTATGAAGATGCTAAGGAGTCCAGAGAGCAACGTGTATGAGGTGTGGTTGAGGTTCCTTTCTTTGTTAAGCCCAGAGAAGAGGAGCAGGCTGAGGGGAAGCCTCATGACAGCCTACAGTTCCTCATGAGGAGAGCAGAGAAGCAGTGCCAATCTCTGTTCTCTGACAGTAACGAGACAGGAGGGAACAGCATGAAGCTGCATCAAGGGAAAGTCGGTTGTTAGGATAAGTTTCTTCACCAAGAGGGTGGTCAGGCCCCAGAACAGGCTTCCCTGAGCAGTGACTATGGCACAAAGTCTACAGGAATTCATCTGGATGGTGCTCTCAAAATTCAAAGGTTTGAATGTTAGGTGGTTCTGTATGGAGCCAGGAGTTGGACTAGGTGATCATCGTGGGTTCCCTTCCAACTCAGTATATTCTATAATTCCAATAAAAAGGAGAAAACCAAGTACACTCAGATGATAGGCTTTTATCATGCATAAGAGAATGATTACAAACATGTCAGACTGACATCTTTGCCTGGCTTTGGCCCTACTCTACCGCTAAGGAACTGCCTATGGATCACTGGACTGTATCTGATCCCGCTTACACCCTCACAAAGTTGGATTCTCCTCCTTTGGTAAGGAGGCTATGGGGATGAACCTCAGCTAATGAGGTGACTGCTTTGTCAGCCCAGATAACCCCCATGACTCTCAGCACCCTGACAGCATTATGGATTAAAACAATGATATAGAAAGGCATCATATTTAAGAGTGAATTATGACTTCGCTAACCTCTAATGTTCTCTAATACTTTCTTCTTAGGAAGGACCTGTAGTATCAAGGAATATGAATGCATAGAATCACAGCAGCATTAACTTTTATTTCCTTTAACTGTTTATTTCTCTTCCGCTTTCTCCGGTTTACTGACTTTGTCACAATTAAAGTACTTTTGCTAGAAATACAGAGCTAATGACAGAACACTTTCAATCAATCTTTACCTCACTCTGATTTCAACTGAGGGAAACAGTAAAGTCATAACACAGAATTGAATACTTCTATCATGAGCTGCTAAGTGTCCTTACTAAAGCATGTGGAAGAGAGGTAGGACATCACTGATTTCAGAAAGACAATTATGTTAAACTTCATATAGTTGTCAAGGCTTGGTCATTTACATTTCAAATACTATGTCAAATGTAGAGGTCTTCCACTGGCAAGCACAGTATGGCAGTGTGCCTAACAGAAACGAATCATCTGTATTTTCAGCCTTCCTGAGCAGAAACAAGTACTTCTGTAGTGTGGAGTGGATTACAAGAATGAAGTGATTATATAGACATGTGCTAAACTTGCTTACAAGAACATCAGTCTTAAGTGTCAAGTTGAACTTGAGACCAAACCTATCACTGCTTTTGTAAACTGCTATTAAATCTGTACAGTTCACTGCAGTCACATTAAAGCACTGTAAGTATTACTGAAATCATTGATCTGACAGCAGACTTAGCCAAACTCATCTGCTCTCAGGTTTACCAAGGAGATGCAAGAAATCCCCAAAGCAAAAAACATACCATTCACCAGGAAAATAAATCCAATCATTTATTTAAATTTCAAAAGACTTGGTAAGCATTGAAGTGTTTGTACAAAAGTTCTTCCATTTCCTCTCATGTTCTCCATATTAAAAAGGCTAAAAAGAACACACTAGGTTTTTACTTTTTAAAAAAGAAATTGTTGGACACTTCCTCCCTTTAGTAATATTACCAAATGTTTGTACAGACAGATAATCAAGCAGCATTCTAACAGTTATTTCATGTGACAAAGTAAGCAGACAGTTTCTCATCTAGTGAGAAAGCTAGACTATGGAGAATGAGGAATGAAATTGCATCTTATGTTAGCATTATTAATTCACAAAGTCTTTCTGCCATGGACATTTATGGATTTGTGGATATGAAAATGAAAAAAATCTTTTCATCCTTCAATATTTTTTACCCCATCATAAGTAATCTTTTCTCCCAGAAAGCAAAAATTCTTTGTGAAAAGTTAATGTGCATGGAAAACTTATTCTTGTGCCAAAACCAGTTCTTTGTGATAAAGTATCCTAGATCCAGAAAACCCTGTAAAGTTTAAGAATCTCATAATATTAATACAATAGGCCTCTACAAGATACATGAAATATATTAGATGCACAGTTATTTTAGACAGCAGCAACATCTTAGGAGTAAGGTGAACACTGCACTGTAGCTTTAGGTAACAGCACTAACTGCTTAGTCAGTACTTTGAAGTGAAGTCTTACAGACCTTGAGGCCATGATTTGATCATAATTTCCACATGACATAAGATCCAATCATCATAAAAAAAAGATAGTGCTTCCAATTTATTTTTTTCACTCAGTTGCTAATCCTATGGGGTTTATTCTCACTGCATCTGTTCCTCATTCATTAAACAGTTGTTATTTCAGATGTATAATTTGTTGTTCATTATTTATAGTAAGAATTAAAAAAAAATAGTTTTTTTTTTTTCAATTCAGCCTAGCAGTAATCTCTTCACCTCCAACTGTCTGGCAATGTCCAGTAACACTGTGCTCAACCCTGTATCAGAAGACAATTCAGAACTATGCAACCAGCCCTTTAGACTAATAATAAATTCCATTCTCTATTTTATTTTCATATTGAAAGTAATTGTGCACTGCACGCATAGCAGCTAGATAACAGATTTGCAGTTCATGCCACAATTTCTAAGAAAGCACAACTGAAAATATACAGTTAACATACTGGAAAACTTTTTCTTAGTGTGACTAGCAGTAGAAACCGTCAGATGTGCAACTTTTCTGACTCCACTCTTGAAGTTTAGTAATGCAGAGGATACCATCTTTATTACAAAAACAAGTTCAGAGCTGCTGCTCAGCATAAGCATAAGAATAAGAAAGATGGCTGCTCAGGGGGTTTTCTTCTCTAAAAAGCCCTCAGAATGAAGTAGTACAATATTCTGTCATCCCTCAGCTTCCCTTCATCTTTCTCCTTTACCCAGGATTTTCCTCAACCTCTCTTCGTTCAGCTCTTCCTGATAGTCTGGTTCACCAATGCATGAAACAGCAATCCTTATTTCTGTACCTTGAGACATACCTGCTTTGTACTGCTTTTTAGATCATAGTAAGCACAGGGAATTCTCACATCTGCCTGAAATAAATGCTGAAGCTCTGAGTCAACAACTATTTCCAGATCTCTGCGACAAAATAAGCCAGTCAGAAATTCCCTGTAGACAAGTCCCAGGGCCTATCAATGTTAATTTCCTTAGAGAAAAAAGCCCCTTCATCTCCCACCAAGGACCACTCCAAACATCACTGATCTTTGCCAACTGTTTGCCGCTGAGATCTCCCAGCCATTTCTCTGAGAAGCTACCAAGAAGCTGCCAAAAATCTGACATTTGCAGAAATACATTATGTTAAAAGCCCTGAAAGAATTCTGGTCAGTCAGTGATTGCCAGCCACAGCTTAAGCCATCCCTGTGGTTTAATGCTTAGGAAATTTATTTACTCTAGTTTTCAAAGGGGTTATGGAAATATGATCTGAATAATTCATCTCCTCTGAACTCTTTCTCAAATTTTGAGGCAGCATTTAATTTCATCACAAAAAAAAAAACACTGAAACCTGGGATTATGCAGCTCTGATGTCAAATCAGCTTAGATGAAGTTCCTATGAAATGTGATGAGCACAAAGCACTTTGAAAGACTGAAGTATAATTTTTGAAAGGCGTAAAATAGGAATCAGGTGTCAAGCTTGATTTATGGTGCAATCCTAATGATTAATTTCTGCTTCTTTTTCTCAGAATAGGGACTGTATGAAAGTGTTTAACTTCAGTATCAGTAAGACCAGTAGATACCATAGGATCTTTCCTCTTTGCTTGGAGAAGGTTTTGCAGATCTAAAGGCCCTCAGTCAGGGAGGTACTTGGAAAATCCCATTATGTAAGGTTCACTGCTGCTTATCTTGCTCCATCAAGTCACTAACATGAAAGTGGTTTTGATTTTAGGGATGATAAATAGAAGATGAGAAAACTACTCATTTTGTATACAAAGAGAAAAAGTCATTTTTACATATTCCTGAGCCACAAGTGCAGTTTGTTGCTAAACAAAGTAGCACTATATTTTCTACAGTTGCAGAAGGAAAAATGATTTTGTCATAGGAAAAACAATTTGGAAAAGAGGAACACATCATTACTCTGAGCAGTACAATTATTTTTTTCATATATAACAACGCGTGCTCTTAGAAATACAAATATTGATGTTTAAAATGATAGGAATATTAGGAAGAAAACTGAAAGTAATTGGAGAGTGATTTTGCTAATTATACTCAGAACACAAACAGAAAAACACTTGAAAGCAACAAGGTATGTTGACATAGCATATCATAATGTATCAGAAACAAGGAATGCGATTTTAAGCTTATGTCAAACTTTTTTTATTGATCACACAGTGAAGATAGTTATCTTAATTGCTAACACATTTAAGTCATATGTGCCTTGAAGCCTTTTAGCATGAGGTACACAAGAAACTATTCAACAAATTTTTTAGTGGATAACAGCTGCAATATTACCATTCACTTCAGACTTTTGAGTTGTCTATGTAAACCTGATGCTCAGCTAGATCCAGTAACCAATCTCTCTAATCGAACATAAAATTATTAAAGATTCACTGTCATTTGATGTACTAAATGTCTCAACTGCAATACAGAAAGCCCAAAGGTTTTCACCTTAGGTGAGGATTACAAATCCAGATTCTATTCTTCCTGTCCCAGACACTGGAAACTGAAAACTGTTGACTTTACAATGACTAGGACTGCACAGGTAGCACAACAGACAGCTGCTATGAAATCAGTAATAGCTCACACACAGCTTGGGATAGTAGAAATGGATTTTCTCATATTGCAGTTGTATTAGTATTGATCAGATACCCAGAAGGAAAAAATGAACATATGGATGGATAGACTTAAGCAACAAGTCAGTTTTCTTATCTCAGCAATGAGAGAAATACTTGTCACACACTTTGTCCTCCTAGTAACAGCCATTTTATAAATCCAGAAAAGGACTACAGAGTTCTTGTAATATAATCAATGCTGTAAGGCAGGTTTCTGGCTTATCCCACAAGGTTCAGATCAGTTCTGTATCATTTCAATTTTCTTGTTTTCAAAGTGCTTTTTTCAAAAACATGCAAAAAAATACCTTCTTTTCTTTTTTGTTGTTGCCCCATTCCCCCAAAAGATGAACAGTTCACCAGTTTGGTCTGATAGCCCTGGAACTAGCCTATTTATCTATTCTTTGAAGGGAATAGAGCAGAGTAAACAGCAGTAATAGCATTCCATTGCTACTAAATATTAACATTCTGGAAGTTCAACTTCAAATTCCAAAAATTACCTTTCTGATCCACCAAACAGAAAGAAAACGAGGTTACAGAACCCTGGAAAAATGGTTTGTTGCATCAAAAGACAGGACATTATCAGAAACATTAGGTCACCTTCACAGTGTCTTGAAAAGCCTGTGAGGACATGGAAGAGAGAACAAGTTGCCTGCCTTCATTCACACCATCAGCAGAAAACAGTATTTGCCACTACCTTTGCAGCATACTCTGAGTTGTCTGACCAGCTGAGGCCAGATGTTGGGATGACCCTTCTCCCATATTATTCCCAGAACCTAAAAATTTCTCTGAAGATATTCCGAGATATTTCCCAAATAAGTAGGAAGATGCAAATCAGTATCAGGTATGGCACCAGTGGTTTCAAAAGAGTGGTAACAACATTTTTATGAAGAAATCATAGAAAAGAATGATAGGACTGGAAGGGATCCACAAGGATCATCCAAAGTCCAACTCCGGGCTCCATACAGAACCACCCCCAGTGTTTAAACCCTATGTCTAAGAGCATTGTCCAAATGTTCCTCGAACTCTGGCAGTTTGGGGCTGTGACCCCGGGGAGCCTGTTCCAAGGCTTAACCACCCTCTGGTGAAGAACCTTTTCCTAACACCCCATATGACCCTTTTCTGACACAGCTCCATGCCATTCCCTCAGGTCCTGTCATCACCATCACCAGAAAGCAAGTCTCACCACTGTCCCTCCAATTCCCTTATGAGGAGCTGTAGATCACCATCTCTTTCTACAAGCAGGTCATGAAGCCAAAGGAACTATGAAAAACACAATGGAACAGTCACATCACAGCACAGATGTTTTAACAATGGTGGCAGATCTTTGATTACATGTCATATACTCACTTGTGTTTTCACATATAGCTTTTTGCAATATTTTAGTTTCTGATACAAGAAGGCTAAAAAAGATTGGGTGATAAGATATGGAAATTTAAAAATATTAAACCTTATCCCTTGTCCCTGGCAAAGCAAAATGCTAATATGTATAGCGTTTAATAGGAAATGATAACTTCTCTGACCATCTTTTAAAAGAGAATATGCTGAAGTCTGCAATCTTTGTGGTAACTGAAAATGCATACAGAAAGGAATAACAAAGCAGATCAATGGAGAGTTCAGCTATATAATCTAGTAAGGATGGAAGCCAAAATGCTTCACATATCACTTATACCTTTTCTTCCTGTCTCGTTCAAATAAAAGGACATGGGCTAGTGACTTCAGATTCACCAGAAGCTTACACTGTTGTCATATAATGGTTTCAGACTCACATTATACACCAGCTTCTGACTGTGTATCCTTAACCTGTCAATACTGAGTCCAGAAAAACACTGCTTCTAAGATGACTTCATGACAATTTATTAACTAGTAATTCTTATGTTTGTAAGAGGACTAGTATTTTGAATTCTACATTGTTTACTTGTGAAATACATCACTGTATTTACATAGTCAATACTTTCATTTGTTTGAACCACTATAAATTCTGACTTCTGTTACTAATTCTTTACTAATTCACAGTAACTTCATTCATATGAAAATGCATGACTTCTTTATGATTATGCAGTAGTTCCACATTTTAAACATACCTAGTTGTCTGAATGATTTATGATGCATATATTTCATTCCTTAGCTTGGAATGATTATGGCTACATATGCTAGGGAATTCAATTTAATTACAGCATGCCTATTACGCTCTGGGCAAACCTGTTAAAAGCATGTACTGTGTTTATCCTAAAGATTTGTGCTATGCTTTCACCTTTACAGTAGCCTTCTAGCCAAGAAATATTGAATTTCTGCTGTATATTTGTAATTGGAATATTATAATAATCCTGTTCTGTGCATTGATTATAATGCTTATTGGTCATTGTCATTTCCTCTTGGGTAGTCTGCCAAATTCAGCTATATAAAAATGGCAGCAATTAATTCAGCTGCCAAGTTTTTTTAGTGTCTTTTTTTTTTTTCAACATAAACTATATTATTTATACATTGCTAAATTCATACATCTTTTCATATACGTTCAATAGTTACCAAGCCCTAATAAGCATTAAGGTAAATATTAATAAGATTATTTTTCTCTGTATTAGTACTTACCACAATTCTCTTATTGAAAAAATAGTGTTATTAGATCCCCTTTTCCACATACAGCCTTAATAGAGCCAGGTTATAGAGAGCCCTCATTTAAGTCCTTTGGTAAGACTACAGTTTCACACCAAGAGGTGACACTGACAGCAAGAGGAGATAGTTCATGATTTCTTATCCATTGCTTATATTCACAAGTGTGCAGAGTGAGAGATGTTGTCATTATGTCATACAGGAGCTAATCTACACTTCAGCAGTTGTGGTGTTTGAGGCATGTGGGAGGCGATGGGGAAGGAATGTTTTGTGGCATAGACTTAAACGCCAAACTAGACCATAATAAAACTCCAAGTTGAACATCCACAAAGAAGAGTTATCATGGCGATACTGGCATGGCCACAGGTAGAAACAGGCAAATGTTTTAGGTTTTAAGTACTAGAAATAACAGCTATTTGTTCCCCTCTCATCCAAAGAGGAGGATGAAAGAAAACAACCTTATGTTAAAATGGCAGATATTTCACTCAGGATACCATGTGAAAGATTCAAATACTGTGACAGCAGTTGTACAAAAACCTAAAGAAAATTTCTCAAGCAGTCAAGCCCTGTGCTGCTTATTAAGCAAACCATTTCCACATATACTCAGAACTTCAAACGCATCTTTGCTCTTAACATTCACTTTCAAAGATTTATAGGTACACTCACTGTGCCTGACATAAATGCCTCTACACACATTACGCTTGCAAAATCTCGTAACAGGCATGCAAATTGATATTTATTCACTCAAAGACAGTAACTACACTTATGAGTACTGCTTCAGCAGTTACACCGGTGTATCCATTTAAGCTTTCTTTCAAACTTTTCCAAAAAGCATTCAGAGAACACGCGCAAGTCTTTGTTGCCAAGTATAAGTATTAGAAGACACAGCCCTTTGTCATTAAATACATGGTTATGCTTAGTTTTACTTCTACATGAGCACAATCAGATTCTGTAGTCAATGAGACTGTTATCCAGACAATGACAGAAGCTGTATCAAGTACTGCATCTCACTTTGTCTATGCCTTCAGCACTGTAGCAATGACTATCAGTGCGGCTGTTATGAAGATAAATTAGTTTAAGATTGTGAAGCACTAATACATAAATTCTTTAGAAAACAAAGATTGCTTTTAACCACCAAGCATTTAGTCAGGAACAATAACAAGAGGCATTATTTCCTCCCACTACATTAAAATCAAATTTTTTTTGCTAATATTACAATTCTCATTCTGAATCCACTTGTAATAACACCGTATTTCCACCCCCCCCCCCCCCCCCCCCCCAAAAAAAAAAGAGCAGTAGATGCACTTCTAGTCTTTAAAAAAGGTAACACAACCACACATCAAAGATTTCTTTAATATTGATAAAATTAAGAAAACAATTGAAAAATATGATTATATTATGGTTTAGGACAGAAATCACTACTACAGCAAATGTGCAGTTATTTTGTAAGACAGAAGATATATTACCTTTTTGTTTAGCTTTTCCTCTTACATAAAGGTTAAACAACTGGTATCATTCTTCTAAAGAACTATTAGAATAAGGTTGATGATGAAGCATGAAGAAAATTGGTTAAATATTTTGCTAACTCTCCATGATACATTAAAAAACAGTTACTCCCCGTGTCAGCTTTGTAAAATGAAGATTAGCTATGCTCTGCTTTCAAGTATTTTCAGACTTCAGCAGATGACTACGTAGGTGAAATATCTACTAATAATTACCATGGCATTTGTTTCATTTCAGAACTGTGACTGTTCAGAAATGAAACAAACCCTAGAATTCTTCACCTATGCTTTCACACAATGCTGTTAAGTTCTTGCTAATTTGAAGCCAAAACACCATTCAAAATCTCTTACTATCCACTGTATACATTCATTTCAAATTGTTCTACATATATCAAAAAGATACAGCCAAAAATCTCTTTGTAGTGGGAAATGGGAGGCCTTCATTTCGCAGGGAAAAAAAACTAGCTCATCTATATTATCAAGAGATAAAGACATTTACTCCTATTTAATTAGAAGATAACCAATATTAAACTCAGAGCAAAAGGTAATTGTTAATTTCTATCACAGCGTAGAAAGATAAAAGGGCAGCAACTAAGTCTAAGAGGGTTTTTCAGATGGAAGTATTGGAAAACTACATAGGAAATGTTGACTAAGCCTAATTTATACTGTGCAATTATTTTATATTGCAAAGCTAAGGCTAAGCCATAAAGGTCGTTACCTGTGTGAACTTGTATGAAGGTGGGACAGTCTCATAGTATAAAAGTATATATTCATCCTCATTCCAAAATTAAGTGGAAATGCCTGTGTCCCTGATATCTTTGAATATATTTTTAATTTTTTTATTTCTTCCTTGACTTCATGAAGAATGTAGTTGAAACAGTGATGAGTGGCAGCTTATTTTCCTTCATTCATATCCTACTGACATTCTGCAAGTGCTGTTACTTTGAATTATCTTATCTTTCATGCTTGGTTCAAGAAACTTCAGGACAGGATGTATAGAAAGAAACACCATTCTTAGGTACCTGCATTTAATGTAACATTCATAGTTGGGATAGAAAACATCATTATCATATTAGAGAGCCTTCAAATAAGAGAAACAAGTTTCTCATTTTTGAATTTGTCTTATGTTGTTTTGTGCTATTCCCTGAAGCAAATTAAGTTTTGGATTCTATGTGTTTTCACAAAGTCATAGTGCTATGGCCTCAAGACAGTTTTATTAGCTTTCTTTCCCTTTTTTTGTTCTCTTCCATTCTTAGATTATAAAATATCAAAATCATCTTTATTTACATAGAAAAGATTTTGTTCCCTTAAAAACCTGTAAAACAGAAAGGCATGCTTGTGATTGCTGTCATGTTTAAAGCAGTCAGTCGTAGCATCAGAAGACAGATTTTAGTCATAGTTTCAGGAATAGCGAACACTGAAGACTGCTCATTGTAACTCATCCTTATTTTGGAAAAAAAAATAATGCCAGCAATGGGCTATCCTCTCTTGATCACCTAAGAGAGGCTTGATGGGAAAGAGAACTGGAATGCTTCAATTAAACTTTTTCTATAGCAGATTTTGTTGCTGTTGTTCTGTGAACACTAAGAAGCATTCTTGCGTTTAGTCGTCCTAGCTCAATGCTTAATTCCCTTCTAGTTCCTCATGGAATAAAGTTCATTCTGCAGGACAACTCCAGCACATGAGAAAAGATGAATACTGCAAATACCATGAACAGTTCAAAGATAATGACACATTGCTTAGCCTACAAAGGTATATAGAGACAATTTTTCCCCCATCAGTACGAGTCACTAATTTGCATCTGTATGCTCAGTTATCCTTTACACAAAACAGATAGGAATTTTTTGAGAACACCACCCTTTTAAATATGAGTCTTTTCTAAAAGAGTCTTAATATGTTCAGGATACATGACTAACAGAAGTAGTTGGCAAAACTGCACTGATCTCATCCTATAAGATTGCTAAACTAGAAGCAGAATAGGGCTAGAACTGAAGAAGAGCCATAGAAAAACAGACTCCTAGGAGAAGAGTTGCATTTAAAAGGTGTTCACAATTTCTTGCTGCTCAAAAACTGAGAAACTCTGGACACTAGTAGGAGAATATAAAATAAAAAAATAATTTAGAGAGGATTTAAACAGAGCACTATTAATTTATGACATCATAGGATTAAAACAAATATCTCTGGTATCTCTCCATGTTTTGTAATATCAGTGCATTTAGACATTTGTATTGCTCTAAAAAGAGACAGTATTCTGATATCATCAGAATATTGTAAAAAAAAAAAAAAAACAATCCTAGTTACCAGGAAAGATATCAAAGTTATCATGCTAGCTGTGCTAAATAACTACAGGACCGACCCCACACTGTTTCCAAAGATCCTTACACTCATTTGAGGCCACCTGACCACATTTCTAACATTCTCATATTTGAAAGCAGAGAACCTTGGCAATAAAAATGAGCATTACAAGACATTCCACATTACCTAACACATCCTCAGTCACACACGCATCTGACAGAGCTCACTGGAGATAACTGTTCCAAAGATATTCATCAAGATTTCTCGTCAAGCATCATGAATTTGGAAATAATCATTCCATTAACACCACCAGCAATTCTCATCTGACATACATTTGATAATTCATTTTAATTTATGAATTGAGAAACATTTTGAACTTCTCATGCAGCTTAGAGGACAAAAAAAACAGTCTGATAATTAAACCTCTTGACAATAACTTTCTTCCTTTCTCTAGGCACTGAAAGGAACCCATACCATCGCTTCAGTGTTCTTGTTAGTGTATCATGCTTCCTCAGAATGAGCAGTGTCTTGAAGAGGTAGCATTTGTTTGAGGATAGAATAATCATACAACAGTTAGAATGGTCCCCAAGTTTCACCGTTCTGTATTTCAATCATTTTTGCTAAAGTTTTTATCTCCTAATACAAGGTAAGACAAAAACAAACAGAAATTGAAAAAAAGTGCTGTTTTGATATAAGCAATCTCCTTGCTAGATCTACAGATATAAAGGCATTTATCATAGACATTTCAACTACTCTGTTGACCATTCTCAACAGGAGAGGAAAAACTTCAGAAAATGATCTTTCAAACCTTGCATATTGATTTCACTGGCTACAATATATCTGGTATATAATTCCTTTATAAAAGAAATACTGAGTTCGGGCATATCACTGCTGCGAGCAGCATTAAATTTGTTCTAGTGCTAGATCACTAACATTAATGGTTTCATTGCCAGTTCTGTGAGGAACAGGCAAGGGTCAAATCCATTTACAATGAGATTCATAAGGGAATTCACACCACTGCACATCCTACAGATTTTTACTGCAGTGGATTCATCATCATAATCATTAAGCAAAGTATATGCTGTTTAAGAACAGGTTGCCAAAGCCTACTAGAAAACCAAACACACTAAGGAACAGAGACAGACTGCAGTGCCTCACAGAAAAATCTCACTTTAGGGAAAGAACACTGATACATTTTTATTAAGAACAACATTAGCTAAGTGCTTTTATTTCATTCGACCTTTGTCCATCTGCAATCTTTTAGTTGTGACATGCTTACTCAGCAAGCAATTGTATACTTAAATAGAAAGCATACTTGAGTTATGTTTCTATTCCTTGACTGCTCTTTGAAGAGCACTGGGGATAGTATGATGCCTGAAAACATGATAAACTGTTAGATTTGCTCTCTATTTCATAAAGCAGGATTACTGCATATTCTGAATCAAAAACTTGTTTGGCTCACTTACTCCACAGTGAAATATTCAAGAAAAAAAAGTATTTTAAATGAATAATTATGTTCTTTCCTGCCAAAAAGGTATCCAAAAAACACTTTACATCACTACGATGGCTTCACTAAGTCATAAGGTAAAGATTTCTCACAGAAAAACATTTTTTTTTTTCAAGGGGAAAAAAAAGAAAAATATCAGATGAAGACTTTACTAGTGAAAGCAGAAATTACCAGAAAAGGAAACAAGATAAATGAATGTGAAAATATATTCTGCACTTTAACCAACAGAACATTAAAGTATATGCTTGACTGCAACGAAATGGGTAATCCCAGTGGCCTCCGTGACTATTAGGTCACATCAGCAGGACACGGGACATAACTTCCCTTTCAAGGATGTGTTGAAAATACTGGTATATAATAAAAACGCTGGTCCATCATAACTCTGGCTGCTCTCAACTTCTTACCAAGTAAAACAAAAAAATTAACAAAAAAATTAAAGACTATTCTAACTTATATTAATCTATATAACGTATTTAAACTGAAGAAATTACAGACTAAATGATAATAAAATTATTAATCAACTCTGCAGGGACTAAGCGATAAAATTATAGTAAGTTCTGCAGGCCAAACAGCAAGCAAATGAGAAATTACAAAGAAAACAGTGGTGATAGTTTTAATCCAAAGTCTTTTTTTTTTTTTTTTTTTTTTTTAGGAAACTAAGTTCCTACCAGTTACCAGTGGGGCTCAGCACTTTGCCTTCCACACCACTTCCCTGGCAGCCACAGTCCCACTGCACCCCAGTGGAGAGGGAGGCAGCTGTGTCCAGGCAATGCAGTGTCAGCAGATGCCAGGGTGAGGATGTGTGTGGCTTGGCCCAAAGCTGAGCACTGGGGCTCTTAGGCAGCTCCCAAGCATAGGAGCCTGTCCATACCTTTCCAAGGGCCCTCACACCCAGCTCCCACCTGACAGTCACAGACTAGGTCCCATGGTGCTGGGCTGAAGGAGTACAAGGCACAAGCCCACAGCAGGGGAAGGCTGGTAAGCCTGGTGCCACTCTGTCCTTTACATTGACTCAAAGTTGAACATCCATTTCTGAACCACTGAAGACGACAGAGGAACAATCCGCATCTCTTCTGTAATCCAGAATGTAACAAAAAGTCCAGATAAAACAGCTAACTAGGCATTTCATGATGCCACTTCAGAGATCTGAGATTAATGGAAACACACTCAAGCACAGGGTGGGACCTCTCAGACCACCTCAAACATTGAACAACTTGCCATCAGTTCCATGCTAAACAACATCCATTCTAGTCAACCATTGTAAACTGTTAATATTACAGTCAAGTATTTTTCAAAGAAATCTTTCATTCAGACTGATTCATCGTTCAGGAGTAGACTTTGCATACTTGTTTCCTTTGAAATACCTTGGAAATCATTTAAAACCAAGATGATTCAGAGCAATGAAGCTACTTCAAAATACACTATAGCTCTTTATGAATCCCCTTTAACATTAATGCATTATCTGTTCTCTTTATAAGAGATACTCTCAAATGATGAAGAATTAAATTCATACCAGAGAAATATCACACTGAGCTTTGTTAAATGTACCTTTAAGTTAAAGAGTATTTCCACTGGTAATGCTTCAAATCACTTTAAAGAATAAAGCATTATAATTAGAAATATAGACTGAGTACATTTAAAAAAAGGTGAATGGCATACTTAAAGAAACAAGAACAGATAGTGGTCTCTTCCCTCTTACAGGTGTAAAGCAAGTGCAGATTCTTTGATGTTTTCAGCTTTACTCTGCTTGAAAGTTAATATAACTGAACTAAAACACCAGTTGTGAACTTGGTATGAGAGGCCAGACTTAGAACTTGAACAGCATTTGAAGTCAAACTCAGTAACGCGAGTCTGATCCTCCTGTTACCTCTAGAACAAATTTGATGTTTAGAGTCTAAACAGTTGAAGAGAACTAAGAATGTGGGAATTTCACAAAATTATCAGTTTTTGAAAATTCCAACACCATTTCAGCTTTGGGAACTACCATCACTTCTGGTTAGGTGTAGGCAGTTACAGAGTATCACCTATTTCACTTAATACATGAACAGTAACCTCAATGCAGCAGCTCCCAGTTTAACATAAAGTAGCTCTGATTTCAAAATAAAGCATCTCCTAACAGTACTAAATGGTAGGCTTGATCCTTAGTTCTATCTACCAAGAGGACTGGGGGCATATCTTAGAATTAAATTCAATGATGCTGTTCTTTGCATCAGAAAATACTAACATCTTAGTAAAAGAAAAAAAAAAAAGACCGCCTTTACCATATCCTAGATATCTCCAAAATAAGTAAGATAGGACCATCATTTTGGATTGGGCATTCAGTTTACTGTCAATGTTGACCAGTGACAAATGAACAGCAATATAGATCTTAAAGCTAGCTTGTTAACATGTTAACAGTATTTACCAGTTCCACAATGAAAGAATCTACCCAGATTACTGTCTTATTTGTTCTACCCTTGAAGCACTGCATCTAAAAGTATTCTGAATAGGAATGGATTTTCTTGGGTTTTTACTTATACTAGTCATAAGATCCCTTAGATGGCAACTATCATAGAGGAAAAAAGGCTATTTCTTCATGAGCCCAGATCCAATTTCACTAGCATTAATTTGATTATGATTACAGTCTACTGTAATCATACAGCCTGCTGTTCTCATGTTCTAATATATGCATGAATCAAGCAAAACCTAGCTGAGGTGAACCGCTGATAGGTTCTCACATACCTGCCAGGAAACAACCACTTATTTCACTGTCAATCCAATACTAAACTTCTCCTTTTCACTCACACTCTCATCACTTACCTTTCAGACTTTTTTTTTTTTAAATAATCAGCGTATGCATACAAGTCTAAGATGTCTTTTATTTGAAAAAAGGCTTTTTTTTTTTGTAGCACAGCAACATATTCATTTTAATCTCATATTACATTGCCAAAATTACTGTTATCACAAGACTTTTTGTGCTGTATTCAAGAAATAAGATATACAAATGCTGACTGAAAGTGTATGAAAGTTATATTTTTCTCTTTGAAATTCAAGTCAGCACATTCCACTCCAGTTATGCTCCTTATTTTCTACCTTCACACCATCCTATTTAGCCAATGGATGCTTGTTCTTTCCTCATGGCAGAGAAGACCGAACGAATCTGCTGTCTCTCCACTTTTCTTAATGTTGTCATTCCAGTGTGATTATTTTTCTTCCTTTGACGTTTTCTTGACTTTTAAACTCTATTAAAAAGACTTAAAAAAAAAAACTTAAGGCACAGCTTTGTAAAGCTTTCATGTGGCAATTTACTGCAAGCTAATTTGCCCTATCTTCTACAAAAATATAGGGCTGAGCATCCCATTTCTTCCTGTCTATTGCTTGTTTATAATTGCATACAATGTCTTTCCTGTTTTCAACCATAAAGGAATGCACCAACAAGAAGAAATACTGTTATTATATTAGTAATGGTGAATTTCATAGGATTTAGTTTTTTAGTTTTTCTTTCTTCACGTTAATAATAAATTTTGCATCCATTCTGATGAATCTGTGCATATATGATAACTTACACACCTGTTTACCCAGCTAAATAAAGGCTACAGAGACTAAACAAGAGCAGTCCTTATTTCCTTGACTTTTAGGATCATAGAATGGCTTGGGTTAGAAGGGATCTCAAGGATTATCAAGTTCATCAACCGCCTGCCACAGGCAGGGCTACCAATCACTAGATCAAGTACTATATCAGGTTGCCCTGAGCCCTATCTAACCTGGCCTTGAACACCTCCAGGGACAGAGCATTCCACAACCTCTCCAGACAACCTGTGCCAGCACTCACCACCCGCTCAGTGAGAAACTTTCCTGTCTTTTTACATTTTATTACAATATTCACTTTTTTTTGTAGGATTCATTATGCATTTTTACCTCTAAAATTTCAGTACAGATACACGTGGTGCTAGTTCTGTTTGTTTACACAATGAAATACATGCAGTGCAGATGATGCAACCAATGTCAGAAAACAAGTATCACAAGTGCTCTTGAAAGTAAATGATTTTCATATTCCAGGTTCTTTCAAACTTGGCTGCACTAAAGAGCTACGTATGCAGCTATGAATACAAAGCAATTCAGATTTAAGCCTTTCTCCTCCATTTTTATTAACTACATTTTTAAATATTTACTTAAGCTTTCCCTCCTATTATAATGGAGTTCAGATGGTGGTAAACTTAAGGACAGTTTGCTTCTTAGAAAGATCCAAACATTCTACCACTTAAAACTCATCTTCAGGGAAGATTCAGCACTGGGTAGATAAGTCCAAGAACTGCTGGATGATTACGCATCACTGTATTCCTGCACTAAATGACCAGGGCCAAAACTTTGATGGAAGATGTTTGTGAGGAGGTCACCTGTCTCCTTGGCTACAAGGAAGACAAGTATTCCAATTAGACAAGATAATGTGAGACCACACCTGGATTATCCTATAACAAAAGGGAAAGAGGTAGGGAAAGAAAGGCTGACATAACTGCAATGCAAAGTGCCCTCCAACAAACATAGCCTGAACTGCACACTGTGACCTAGATTCACTCTCAGAATAAGCAAGCTATTCCTGACAGGAAAGGTAGGATACTTCACACTACCTCTCAACTCCCAAGTTGTCAGTAAAGAACTATTTAAGATTTGTCAATAGCTTCCAGGTAATCACTACCACACATTTAGGCTCAGATAATACAGATAACTGTTCCAGCAGTACCTTCCTGCACTCATCCTTATTCCATCTATACCTGGCAGATACATTCTCGAAGTCCGTTCATGCAGCACAGGCTGCACTAGGGGAAACTGATGGAAAGCCAACCGCACCCTACAGAACAGGCAGTCCCGTGTCTCTGTATGAATACAAATATTTCCAGGGATGCCCTGAAAAATCTTACCATTTGGTCCACCAATATAGTTCCCAGAGCTCAGCTTGAGTCATCAAGGCATCATTATCATAATTTAATTTCAACTCCTCCATTAAAAGAGAACTTGTGGCTTTTCCTTTACTGCTATAAAGTGCTGAGGCTTTGAAGCTAATGTAATAATCTTCTTCAGCTTCCATGTCAAATTTACCTCACTGTATCAAAATGAGAGCCGCACAAGTTATTTGAGTTGTAGAAGAGAGCAGCTGTTATTCTTAGAGGCAAACTGTCATCTTTTTTATTTATGCACCTTATTTTAGTTTCATAAGACATACATACGGACTGAGTCAGCTCAATAAAAGATTTACTGAGCTCTTAAGATTTTATATGAAAAGTCCATCCAAATAGATTTATTCAGTTAAATTGCTGATCAACCTAGTGACCTTCTATGATGTTGTCACTGCATCACTGGACAAAGGAAGAGCCACTGATGTCACCTAACTCAACTACATTAAGGCCTTTGACAAAGTATTCCACAACATCCTTCTCTCCAAATTCGAAAGATATGGATTTGATGGGTGAACCATTTAATGGATGAATAATTTGCTGCAGGATCAATTCCATAGAGTGGTGGTCAATGATTCAATGCCTGAATGGAGATCAGTGACAAGTGGTATCCCCCAAGGGTCAGCGCTGGGACCAATACTCTTTAATACTGTCTTCAACGACATTGACAGCAGGGTCAACTGCACTCTTAGCAAGTCTGCTGATGACACCAAGCTGTAGGGCACAGACAATACACCTGAAGAGCAAGATTCCATCCAGAAAGAGCTAGACAGGCTTGAGCAGTTGGCCCAGGTGAGCCTCATGAGGTTCAACAAATCCAAGCACCATGTCTTGCACTAGGGTTGAGGCAACATCCACCACCAATACAAGCTGGCTAATGAAAGGACTGAACACAGCCCTGCCCACAAAGACCTGGGAGTACTTGCGGAATGTAAGTAGGATATAAGCCAGCAACATGCTCTCACAGCCCAGAAAGACAGCCATATCCTGGGCTGTATCAAAAGGTGTGTGGCCAGCAGGTAAAGGGAGGTAATCCTGCCCCTCTATTCTGCTCTGGTGAGGCCTCACCTGGACTACTGCATCCAGATGTGGAGTCCTCTCAGTACAGGAGAGACATAGACATGTTAGAGCATGTCTGGAGGAGGGCCACAAAAATGATCCAAGGAGTGGAACACCCACAACCCCTACAAAGACAGGCTGAGAGCTTGGGTTGTATAGCCTGGAGAAGAGAAGGCTCTGAGGTGACCTGATAGCAGCCTTTTAGTATCTGAAGGGGAGCTACAGGAAAGAAGAGAACAGACTCTTTAGCAGGGTTTGTGGAGACAGTACAAGGGGAAAAGGTTTCAAGCATAAGAAGGTAGATTTATGTTAGATATAAGGAACAAATATTTTACAGTGAGGGTGGTGAGGCACTGGAACAGGATGCCAAAAGATGTGGATGCATCATCCCTGCAGACTTTCAAGGTGAGGCTGGATCAGGGCCTGGGCAACCTAATCTACCTTTGAATGTTCCTGCTCATTGCAGGGGATTTGAACTAGATGATCTTTAGAGGTGCCTTCCAACTTTAAGGAGTCCACAATTCTAAGTTAAATCTATCCTTTCTGTTAGTTGTCCAGGATTGATATTCTGCTTACACAGTGATGTAATTGGTTACATAAAATATAGTTCATTCCAATGTTCTACTCCTTTGCAAACGTCAGTGCTTCCCACCCCATTCCCAACATCAGTCAATGTAAAGCAAATATCTTTCTTTTCCTTTTCTTTAGGTGAGAAAAGTTAATTTTGTCTGCTATTGGAGAACCGGCACATAACACTTAGACACAGGAAAAGTTACATGGCACAAGCTGAGATAAAAATCTGTCTCAAAGGAGGAATTCTGATATCAATTAACAGTACATGCAGAAGTAACAAAAAAATAGGGCAATTGTATCAATAAAGACTTATTTAGGTAACAGCTGAGTCAAATACTAGTATGACTCAGCATTAGCACAAGAGCTTATGTATTAAAGCACCATATACTACAGAAGTAAATGGAAGTAAAATAGCAATCTAAGAGACTAAGGAATGGCTTAACAGTATTATTAATTGAGGCAATTTAGAACAGCACTTGAGATCATGACATATAAGGAAGAATCCACAGTTCTGACTATAATGTAAGCTCTGTGAATACAGACAAGCTACAGAAAAAAGTATGGCATGTTTGGTGTTTTCATTTTTTTTTTATATTCTCCCCATGTAAACCATTATAATTCCATAGCATTGGTAATTGCTTCACAAGTAAAGGTCACAGAAGGGTTGACATGGAAGAATGAGAGGGCACCTGGAGGGAGAAGTACAGTTTAAGACAAATATTATATGTTCAAAGCCTAGGCTGCTGTAGAATGGGACCTCAGAAAACTGCTGATGTAATGGATTTTTAGGCAATTCCACAAGCACTGTTATTCATCTAAAAAAAAGCTTCTAGCCATCTGTAGCTGCTAATACAAGCTTTCGGCTATGAAGTTAAAATTTACTTCAATATTTGTCCTTTTTTTTCTTCCAAGCCATTTCAAATTAGATCTACTAAATATACAAAAACCTGGTAAAGAAGTTTGAGATTGTTTCCCTAATAACAAAAGAGTAGGAAAAAGGGACAATTTTTTGAGCTATTTCAGAAATAATTCTCATCATAAGCATGAGAAAAAAGGAGAACCACATGTATATTTTAGGCAGGATAAACTAGATAGCCCCATGTACATGCTCCATCCCAGTAAATAACCTTAGGCTACCATTGAAGTTTTCAGCAAGACAGAGCGACTTTTAAGAAGAAAGTTCACTGAAAAATTAGATAAGGGTAAGAATGAATGACAAAGACAAAATGGCACAACAGAAGTACTAAAAGTTACATAACTTTTTTTTTAAAAAAACATCAGACAAGAAAAGAATTTCATGAGAGTCTGACATTCCTTGAAAGCACCTGTGTGGAAAACCGATCATTGCTTGGACTAGTGTGTCAGGAACGCAAAAACAAATAGAGCATCACAAAATATTTTCAAGACCAAAACCTATTAAACTGTTTAATTGTCATAGGAACTGAGAGAAACCCCATTGCTTGAACCAACTGAAATACAAAATTTCTAGCTTGCAATACTCATCTGAAACAATATAGTACCATACAACATACTGGACAAGATGACCCCAGAGGTCTCCACATCTCTAATTTCTTTGACTCAATGAATAAACATGAACCTAATCAGTACAGGTATAGTGTTTATCTAAGCAATAATGTTTAACTAACTGGAGTACACAAGGGAATCAACTGCTTTCATGCTGCTGATTAAACAAGATCAGAGTGCTTTAAAACAGGCTTTTGAGTTTTAATTTGCAGGCCTTTATATGAATTTACATTGTAATAACCTGTTTATAACCTTGGGCCTCTGAAACAAACCTTCAGATGAAACTTTTAATTATTATTCTAAAATAAATGAGTTTGTAAAATATGAGAACCAAGAATCTTATTCAATGTGTGTACAATTTGCATGCTTCTAACTTTTTTTAAAGCCTTTTCAGACACTAGCTTAAAGTAATTTCAGAGATAAAAATGTTACCAGAGACTAAGGTTTAAATCCTAGGAATGTTTTCAACTATGCAATACTGCTGTGTATCTTAAAAGTTTGCATTTGATGTATTTCTTCAGATAAATTTAATTTAGTTGTAAATGATAACCTGGTTCTAAAATCACATCACTATGCTTTTAAACATTTTTTTTTTTGTTGATGACTCAATACATCTTTTTTTCCCCTCTACCATTCAATTACTCAGTCTTTAAAGGCAAATCAAGACATTTCAATACATTTGTAAGTTACTATTGCTAGTTCCTATATTTAGAATTTTACATAGACAGTTGTCTTTCCTCAAATATCTGTACCATTATGACCTAGCATTCAAGAATGCTTTTATGGAAAACCAAACAGGTCACAGATCCTGTCTGAGTGGACTCCCTATAAATGTTTACCAGCTGTATAAAGCCAGTACCAATACTTCTATTTTAAAACTCTAGATATAAGCTCCTTTCACCTTTTTTGTTTGTTTGTTTTTTGCTTGATTGACAGTCAAGAAAAATAACACTAGGTCTAGAGAGAGAAGCATTTATTCTTTCTTTTAGAAAGAAGAGTAAAAACACGAGCTGCTAATAGTAAATGAATGAGAAAGAAAACTACTGAACTTCTCAATCCATGCATGAACTTGCACAGCAAGAAGGACCATAGGAATAGCCAGTCTTACCAGAGGTCTTATGGCTTGTCATCAGAGTGCATTGCAGACAGTCATTACCATCAAGTGTTGTGCACTCTATGATTCTAGTCTATTATTGAGGCATTCTCTAGGCTATAACTGCATTTGATATCCACTGACACTACTTACACTGCCATTATTTAAAATGTTCAAGTATACTGCAGCCCCAAGGCACCTGTTCACAAGTTCCATTCACTTGAGACAGGTCTGAATGGAATCATTCAGGTGGAAAAACAGCACTGAGAGCACATGTGGCATCATCTTTGAGCTGGAAGAGATATTCAGACATGTTCCTCACAAACATCTGACAACCACTGCAACAGGCATTTGGTTTGAGATCAGAATATCCTCTCCTACTACATCACAGATTTTACTTTTTTAAAATCAAGAAATACATGCACTTCCATATTATATATCTCCTTTGGTCAGGTAATGCTTTAGATATACTCTTTTTTTTTTTTAACTCACTAAGTGAAATTTAAAGTCATCTACTTCTTCCCTATTTTAACTTAGCGAAATAGTTTTCCCTTTCTTCCCTTTCTCTGCCTTTCCATCTTCTACTCTGCCATCCAGACCTTCATTTTTTTTTCATTGTCTTATTTTTGCTCCACCATTTTTTTTTTCCCCAAATATTCAATTTCCAATATCCAATCATCTGTAACATTTGAGTACAATATATAAAATTAACTATGTCTGTTAGCAAAATTGAGATCAGAAACATAAGTTGAAGATTGAAATTTAAGGAAAACTGCAGCTACAAGTGCAGCACAATTTTACATTTTGAAAAAAATCTACAGTAAGAACTAGAAATCCTATAAAACAAAGAATCACCACATACTGCAAAAAAAATTTAATACACTTGAAAATAGCCAACTCTAAGTCAAATAGGCTAAGGTAGCAATCCCATCACATCTACATTTTCTGTTACAAGCAATTTTCTTTGTTACAAGGAATACAAGAATTACACAAGTTGGAAAAGACCTTCAAGATCATCAAGTCCAGCTGCAACCTAACCATGCTACCCTGACCTCTTAACAACCCTCTGCTAGATCATGTCCCTGAGCACCACATCCAATGCATTCAGGGACGGTGACTCAACCACCTCCCTGGGGAGCCTATTCTAGTGCTTTACAACCCTTTCTGTAAAGTTTTTCCTGATATCCAACCTAAGTCTCCCCTGGTGCAACTTGAAGCCATTTCCCCTTGTTCTGTCACCAGTGAGAAGAGACCAACCCCACTCTCGCTGCAATCACCTTTCAGGTATTTGAAGGGAGCAATAAGGTCTCCCCTCAGTCTCCTTTTCCCCAGACTAAACAGTTCCTTCAGTCGCTCCTCATAGGGCATATTCTCCAAGCCCTTCACCAGCCTCATTGCCCTTCTTTGGACCAGCTCCAGCACCCCAGCACCTCCTTTCTGTTTTGAGATGTCCAAAACCAAACACAGTACTCGAGGTGGGACCTCACCAGAGTCAAGTACAGAGGCAGGATTACTTCCCTAGTCCTGCTTACCACACCATTCCTGACACAAGCCAGGATGTCATTGGCCTTCTTGGCCACCCGGGCACATTTCTGTCTCATATTCAGCCGACAGTCCATCAGTACGCCAAAGTCATTTTCTGTCAGGCAGCTTTCCAACCACTCCTCCCCAAGCCTGTAGGGTTGCCTGGGTTTGTTGTGACCAAAATGTAGGACCCAACACTTGGCCCTATTGAAACTCATATTGTTTACCTTGGCCCATCGATCCATGGTCCCTCTGGTAGTGCCTTTCTCCCCTCTGGCAGACCAACACTCATTCCCAACTTGGTGTTGTCTGTTAAATTACTGAGGGCACAAGATAATAAAGATCATCAATAAAGATGTTGAATGGGAGTGGTCCCACAACCGAGCCCCTTGGGGACACCATTCATGACTGGTCACCAACTGGATTCAACTCCATTGACTGCAACTCTTTGGGCCCAGCCATCCAGCCAGTGTTTCACCCAGCAGAACATACTCACCCAAGCTCACCCAAACCATGGGCAGCCAGCTTCTCCATGAGGATGCTGTGGGGGACAGTGCCAACAGTTTTACTGAAGTTCAGGCAGACTACATTGACAGCCTTACCTTCACCCACTAAGCAGGTCACCTTGTCATAGAATGAAGTCAGGTTTGTCAAACAGGATCTACCATTCATGAACCCATGCTGACTGAGCCTGATCCCATTTGACCTTTATTTAATCCATGATGGCACCCAAGATTATCCCTTCCATAACCTCCCCTGACACAAAGGTGAGACTGATAGGTCTCTAGCTACCAGAATCATCTTTCTGTCACTTTCTGAAGATGGGCATCACATTTGCCAGTCTCCAGTCCACCAGGACAACCCCAGTTAGTCAGGACTGTCAAGGAGGGTGGAAAGCAGCTTGGCAACTACATCAGCCAACTTCCTCAGCACTCTAGGGTGCAATCCATCTGACCCCATGGATGTCATCTGCCTGGATTTCTGGAAAGCCTTTGACACAGTCCCTCGCTACATCCTTCTCTCTAAATTGGAAAGGTCTGGGTTTGAAGGATGGACTGTTCAGTGGGTTAGGAATTGGTTGGCTGATCACAGCTAAAGGGTTGTGATTAATAGTTCTGTGTCAGGGTGGAGGTCTGTCACCAGTGTCCCTGAGGGGCTGGTCTTGGGACCCATGCTCTTCAACATCTTCATCAACGATACAGATGATGGCATCAAGTGCACCCTCAGCAAGTTTGCAGATGATACCAAACTGAGCAGTTCAGTCAATACATTGGAAAGAAGGGAAGCCATCCAGAGGGACCTGAACAGGCTGGAGAAGTGGGCCTGTGAAAACCTAATGAGGTTCAATAAGGCCATGTGCAAGGTGCTGCACTTGGGTCGGGGCAATCCCAGGTATTTTATACAGGCTGTTGGAATCATGGATTATGCAGAGCCTATTCTGTTGCCCACCTCTATCTACCAGTGCAAGGGGCTGTGTGACCAGGAAGCAATTAGTCTTACTATTAAAGACTGTGGCAAAGAAGGTATTAAGTACCTCAGCCTTATCCTGATTCTTGGTCACCATGTTGCCCTCAGCATCCAACAAGGGATGGAGATTCTCCTTTACCATTCTCTTACTGTTTATGTATTTATAGAAATATTATTAAATAGATGTAAGAAGTCAACTTCATTGTAAAGTGACTTTGGCACTGTATTCTTGAATAAGAAAATAAGCAGCACAAAGGAAGAAGAAACCATATAACACAAAGAATCAAAACTTATAACTATGTCATTCATATATGTTTTTTAGTGCATTGTACTAAACAATTCCACAGTACAAATGTAATAAACATAAGGGGTTACTTACACAGAAGAATTTTCACAGCAATGCCAGAAATCGGAAATCTTTGCCTACCTCCAGGGTAACTAAGAAGTGTAATTATGGTTTCGCATGGAATGCTGCTATATAAGTTATGATTCTCTAAAGACATAAACTGTTAATATGATCATATTTATTTTTAAGGCACAATTAAGTCTTATCAGCATGACATCACACTACTGATTAGCGGTCATAAGACAATTTAAAAACAAAAGAACACTTGCAGTTGAGATTCAGTTTTCCTTGAAGTGCATTACAAACCCTAGAATGTTACTGTAATGAACAACGTTTTTAAAGGCTTGAGTCAAACATAAACATGGAATGCACAGACAAAAACCTTTATTTTTCACTGTTTACAGTCTTTTATCACTGCTGAGTGCCCAAGCATGACAGCCTGTTCTTATTGCTGTTATATGGTCTGTCAGCTTGTGGTAGCTGTCTCTCCTATTTTTTCCCCCCACTCAGAGCATATGACTTTGAAAGCTTTTACTGACAGATTGGTTGTTTGACAGCAGCGGCATACTGGAATGTATGAAACCAAAACTTAAGTCTGCATTTGGAGTCAACTTAAAATTTGAACAACTGTGCCAGCTGGAACAGCTGTGTAAACCTAAATCTTCTGCTGACAAATAACCATACCATCAGCTGCAGAATTCACAGAGTGCTTTATCAAGTGAGGTCTCAAAGTACAAAAACAAAACCCACATCTGACCAGGAAGCAGACTGCTACATTTAAGATACTTATCCTGAGTTTATTTTGTATATAGTGGAGATTAATATGACCTACTGAAATTACTTATGTCCTGGAAACATCATAGAACAAACGTTTAAAATAAGACAGTAAAATAAGGCAAACTGTCCTATAATTATCCCTTTGCACCCATTAGTTAAAAATGGATACAACGATTAACAGTTATAGATATATCCAGCTGAGTCAAATGCCATGACATTTTATAGTATTTTATATCACAAAAAACACTGTTGATAATCCAGCTGAAGTGCCTCTATATCAATGCATGCAGCATGGGAAATAAGCAAGACATGGAAGCCATGGCACAGTTAGAAAATTATCACCTAATTGTCACCACAGAAACGTCATGGGACAAATTGCACAGGAGTAGATGAGTGATAGAAAATTCTCTAAAGAGATAAGCAGGGAAGGAGAAGCAGAGGAGCTGTCCTTTATGTTAAGAAATTGATAATAGTGTAGAGTTGCCTCTGACAACCAGCCATGATCAGATGAAGAGCTTATGAGTAAAAAATAAAAAGATCAGGGACCAGACCAACATTAGACTGGTTGTCAGAGGTCTACTACAGATGCACCTCAAAAGGGAGGCTGTTGGTAAGTGATGCCCCCTGGGGGTCAGTCCGCAAACCAGTACTCTGCGAACTCTATCAATGACGTAGATGATGGGAACAAGTGCACTCAGTAGAAACTACTGTCCCCCTCCCCCAGTCTCACAAAAAAAAAAAGTTAAATGCACAATTAAACCTCAACCTTCCAGGGGCACCAGATCCTAAAATCTTATTTCTGTGTTTGTGTTTCAATACCATCTTCCTGATATGCGATTTCTTTTTTCCCCAAAACACACTTTAAGTATTATGTATCATCAGCAACCTCACCCAAATATATATACATATTTTCCAGAAATCACCAAAAACTTTTCAGGTATTACATATTATTCCTATGCTCATTTCAATCTTTGGATTTGTCTCAGTACTTTAAGAATAAGAATACATACAATACAGCTTCTGTTCTATACTCACTTACCCGTGGAAAAACCTCACTTTCTTCCACATTCTGCAGTTAGTAACAGATTTACAAAGCTTAATTTTTGTAGTCCTGCATTGCTTAATATGAAATATATTATGAGTTTATAATACTAGAGGTGATCCTCACAATATTAGAATAACTAACATTCTATAGAAATCCTGTCTTTTGAGCCTTGGGAAAAGAGACAGTTTGAAGCAAAAGGAGACTTGACGAAGTCTGAGGTTAATTTAAACAGTGGTAGGTGTATGAAATGTCTGAGGAATTTGTAATGTTAAATTTCTGGCAGGAATTGATTAATAGAGGAGTGAGTGGTGAAAGGAGTATGATTAATAGCTTCACATGACTAATTCATTAGATTGCATATGATGCTGTTACATATTGCCTTGCAGGATCCCTTGGAATAGAGATACATTTTTTATTCTGAAGAAAGCGCTGTGCTGTGCAGTTTTCTGCTGCAATTGCTATGCATACCGGCTGTGACAAGTATAGTCTGGTATTTGGGAACTTTTTACTTTGCCTCAGTCTCCTACAGCAAGGATGCTCAAGATACAGCTACTTCCCAGGAACAGCTTACTCTACTGGAACTTCCAATGAGAGCATTACTGTGGCTACATGCTAACACCTTTCACTGAATAATTGATACAGAGGTGCAAAACAGGAGCCAACACTCAAAAAATCACTAGATTCCATTTTAATTTAAATCTAAGCCCATAGATTCTCCCAGAGACTGTTTAACTGTAGCCAAAGTGAGGAGTGAGATGGTGTCACAGAATAGATGTTACACCCACTTACTAGGCAATTTCATTTGCTTATACAGTTAATTTCATGTGTATTTACAGTTGTGAAGCAGAACTTTATATTCTTCTTTAAAGCTTAGGAAGCCAAATAGGAGTCTAACCAAAAGTCTTCCCTTTGTTGGTTACTTCAACATCACATATACTTAGGGCTTCCTCACCCCCCTTGCCTTCTATGAATTTAAAACCCCAGAAAGCCTAGACTCATTCTGAAGAATTTACTACAGAAACATCCATTATTATTATTATTATTTCTACTTAATGGAAAAGCAATAATGAAAATGTTTTCATAGACATGTTTTTAATTTTGGATTTTTTTTTAACAAATTATTATTTTCATTAACAGACCGAAAACATTCAAACTGTATTCAGAAATCTTGAGGAAAATGATTCAAACTGGCAAAATACTAATAGAAAAGTAATTTGAAGTTACTCAACATTCCTTGACTAAGTGCTCAAGCCATCACTACGTTATGACTGAATAATGTTTTGCCCATTTAAAAAGAAAATCAATATGATGCTCATGGAGAAAAAGCACTCCAAAGTCTCAGAACACATGTAAAGAGGAAGTGCACTGAATATGAAACAAGTTATAAACCAGCAGAAAAATAATTAAGCGAAGTAAAAGACACTAGAGTGAAGCCACTGTCACTGTACATTTCCACTACACTTCCACTGTATGAAAGAGTTGAATGACCACAACTACAAAATGGCTGATTCTGCCTTGATATCACTTTAAGAAACAATTTTAACAAGATCTGGAATACAGAAATATTGCCATCATGATTAGTCATCTTCCTTCATAAGGGGACAAAAGTTATATTGTAGGAAATTTGCTTAGAATTATGTTGATTAGATTTAAAAGATACAGACATATGCTTATGTAAAAATGAACTTTGCAAATGACTTGGTACAGTATTCAGATGCAGTCCAAAAGATGCAATTTATGTTTTATGAGTCTCATCATTTACCATATACTCATCTTTACAGACCTATTTATATCAAGTCAGCATAATATAGCTGTAATTACTGTTCCGATTTCTAATACAAAGTGCCCTCCACTGTAATTCATTTCTAATACAGGATCAAAATATTAGCTAATCTCTATTATCTATTTCCATAGCTGTTTGGACAACTGTGTTGAAAGACTATTAGTAATACAATCACATAAAAGTAAATGAATTGCATGTTAAGAGTCCATATCATAGAAATATACATTCCTCAAGGCCCACAGTTAAGTGATTACATGCTTCCTGCTATCTTGAAAGTCAGACATCTTTGCCATGTTCAAATCAGATTAACATCTAAATCCTTCGTTACCATTACTGTCTGTACATCTACATCTGGTTTCTCATTTTAGAAAATACTTATCTTGTGAACAGGCTTCATGGAGGTTATATGCTCAAGGAGCAAGAATACTAACCAACAGCAGACACCTACTCTGATCAAACTGATCAACACAAGACCCTTTCCCATCATCAGAATTCATCATAGAGAACCTAACTGTAGCAAATCATATTAAACATTTATATCATCCCCACCCCCCCCCCACCCCCCCATCTTACAATCCAAAATAGAATGGCTAGGAAGAATAACAACAGCACACAGATTTAATGTTAACTCCTTGGAATACTTAATAGTTACAGTAACTTGTGGCTCAGACTACAAAGGAAATGACAGCTAGACTATACCTTAGCAGTCTTTTCCAACCTTAATGATTGTATGATCCCTGCTCTTTATTTTATGAATCTTTTAAACTCCAGAAGCAAGAAGTTTCCCTCCATAAAAATCATATCCCCTCAACTATGCTTTAGACATCTGTGTTTACTAATTTTACTTTTTAGAATATCTTCCATCAGATAGCATAATCAATACTTGTAGTCACTCAAATCTCTACTGAAACCTTTTAAAAAGGGTTTCACACAAGTCACTTCCTGGCCTCTCATGCCACTGTACATTGGAAATAGTTGAACCAATGTTGCAGTTTCACCTGACAGCCAGCTCAGCAACGTACAGTTTCACTCCCCACTTCCCAGTGGGATAGGGAAGAGAACTGGAGGAAAAAAAAGTAGGACTGATGGGTTGAGATAAAACTATTTACTAAGAGAAAAGGAAAGTATAATAGTTATGACTGTTTATATATGAATGTATGTAACAAGTGAGGCACGTTTGATTGCTCTCCACATATCAACCAGTGCCCACCTAAGCCCCCAAATAGCAGAAAAGAGATCAATTCCCACTTCCTTCAATACTCCTTTTGCATGATGTCATATAGTATGGAATATCTCTTTGGACAGTTTAGGTTGCTGTCCTAATTCAGTTCCCTCCCAGGTCCTTGAGCCCTTTGCTGAGAATGGCCTGGGTTCTCCACAACACTGCTCAGCAGTAACTATATACATTAACCTCTTATCAACATTGTTTTTCTCCTAGAACCAAAATATAGCATCTTACCAGATGTTATGAAGAAAACAGTTCATCCCCGCTACAACCAAGACAACTATGAGTTCTGGAAATCTTTATAACTTAGTGTGGTAAAGAATATTCATCAATTTTTTGGTTATTTTCTCTATTTGTTTCATAATCAGCAGCAACAACTCTTTAATTTATCAGGTTCCCTGACAGATTAAAATAAATTCTTAAGTATTCTCCAAGCAATGTAGTCTCTCCCCTCCCCCCACTTCCCTGTAGTCTTACCCTCTTTAATGAGGACATAAAAAGGACTTAGCCTTACAAACTTTTTAGCTCTCCTGATGGTTTGGACAATATTTATGACCACACCTCATAAATTATGAAATTTTTTCATTAAACTCTGGGTTTTGTCTCAATACTTTGCATGCAACATCCTAGATTTTCTGAACCCTTCTGTTTTCTCTACCCTTTGACTTGCACCAAAGTACAACAAATTAGAGACAGAAGGTCTGGATGTGTAATCTTTGACTAACCATCTCAAACTGTTTTGTATTTCTTACTGTGTATTAGTGCTTACCTTCTTTGCAAAATCTCAATATTTGAATATTAGATATATTTGTCTCCAGGTGAGGCTCAGTACTGTATCCAGTTCTGGACTCCCTGGCACAAAAAAAAGACAGGGATCTCCTGGAAAAAGTCCAGCAGAGGGCCACAGAGATAAGGGACCAGGAACATCTCTCCTCCGAGGAAGGACTTTGTGACCTGTGTCTTTTAAGCCTTGAGAAAAGACAACTGAGAAGGGATCTTACTCATGTTTATAAATATATTAAGCATGGGAGTCAAGGAGACACAGCCAAACTCTTTTCAGTGGTCTGTGGGGACAGGACAAGGGGAAACAGCCATGAATTGGAGGATAGAAAGTTCTGTACCAATATGCAAAGGAACTTCTCCACAGTGAGGCTGACAGAGCACTGGAATGGGCTGTCCAAAGAGATTATGTAGTCTCCTTCTCTGGATATGTTCAAGACCCACCTGGACACCCACCTGGGCAACCTGAGGGAGGGAGCTTGCTTTGGCAGGGGGTTGGACTCCGTCTCTGGAGATCCCTTCCAACCCCTACAGTTCTGTGAAATACATGTTGTTTGGCTATTTCAAAGAGCAGTTGTGAGCATTTTGTTGTAAGAGCATACTTAAATGAATAGATACTAAATATGATCAGAAGTGATGAACCAATAAGGTGTTTTGATGTGCAACATTTTAAAACAAGCTTGGTTAGACTTTTTTATAGATGAGTGATCTCAAGACTTGTAGGAAAAATCATGTGAATAAAGCTTTATACCAAAAACTAATGACAAATTACTTCAGAGAGCAGGTTATAAGCTATGCTGCACAATTCAGTTAGATGTTTAAATAAAAATAAATTTCTATAAGAATACAGATTCATCTATACAGTTTTTTTTTAATGTGGCTAAACCTCAGAGCCAAATATCCCAATCACAGAGCAGTGTTATGCAGCTATACAGCTTTCTTTACCTCAGTTTCTATGCCTTAAGAAGCATTATGTGAATATATTGGCTTAATTGCAGCTAGCTGGAGTACTTCATGCAGCAACAACTGAAGTTCTGTAGCAGAAATTCCTGTAAGCACTACCTGCACCTTTTCACTTTCCACTGTGTGGTGACAGTATCACTTATTATACGTTCACGTACTGTGATATAAATATAAAAAACAAACCGAAAAAATCAATTCTGTTCACTCCAAACATTGATCCAACAGCACTTGGATACAACACACATCACAGGAATGTACCAGAGCCTCACTGCTAGAAGTCTTGTCTCCAGCTCTTCAAGAAGTTGTTGCATCTTGCCAGTGCTGAGTTAGCTATACAATCAGCCCCAGCCTGATTTTGCTGAAGAGGAAGCTTTGCAGTAGCTTAATGGGAGCATGCCTTATAAAATATTAGCTGTTTGTCAGATCTGGCAACACCAGAAGTTATCACCTTTTTATCCACCATACTCCCAATTAAGTCTACCGCTGCTTGGCAAATAGTCGTGTACTAGAAAAGAAAAACACACACAAGGGGAAAAAAAAAAAGAAAAGAGAAGGGAAAAAAAAAAGTAGAATATCAGCATCACAGAACCCAAGCACTGGTGTGAACTAAAAATTAGGGAAGGTACAGACCACTGAACACATACCCTATGTTCCAGAACTGCACTGTATATATTAAGTTACACAGAAAATACTTGAGTCTGTACAGTATAGATTTGTATTTCATTTGCGAACCTACTTGAAACATCTCAAGTTAAGAATCTGCATTTGTAAGAGGACAAATTAAAACAGCTGTAAATACAACATCATATTCAATTTTCATAATATTCTAGTTTAGTGGTCTAAATGGAAAGAAAGGACAAAAAAATATGTAATAAGCTTTAAGTAATAAAAATTGTGTTTGTTGACAGTATTTTAATCAGACCCAAAGAACCATAATTACTTTCAGTTAAAACAAGAGAAATCTAAAAAAAAACAGAATATTAAACCACCATAGCCAAGTCACAGTAGAGACATCAGCGGCCCTACACACATGATGTTTCATACAGACAATCCACCTCTGAAGGCAAAGGATCTATTCTCTTTTCTGCTCACCTCACGTTTGACCTTATAACCTTATAACCCACCAAAGCTATCTACAGCTCTGAGTGACCTGCTAATCAGGAGAGTTATTGAGTCAGAACTTCAAGGTTTTTCTATTTTGTATATTTCTTTCAATATTTTTTCAGACAGGAACATTTCAGTTTATTGGTCAGGACATTCTCCAGGGCACGGAGAATTACGTGATGTCTCACTGGTTTAAAACAAGATAGAAGAAACTTCCCTGAAGACAGAAAAATTCATGCTTTAGAAATTAAATGCATTTTGAACCAGTCTGTCTTGTTCTGTATGTCCATATAATAGGAAGATGATGTTATCCCTTTCTTTCATTTGGTAATATTTACATTTCTACAAAAAAAAAAAACCATGGCCAGAAGACTGAAACACCCCATAGAAAGAACAAAATGAGTCATCCAGTAAGTCGGGTTCCTCATGTACTTGCAAAAGCATGAAGCAAATCCTAGACTTATTCCAAGTTCACACTTTTACAAGTCTATCACTGTATTTTGACCCTGGAACTAGACAGAAAATAAACACATCAGAACGCTAATCTTTCTACAGCTATTCATCCCAGAAAAGCGTTAATAAAAGAACAAAAACTGAAAACTGAATCTCAATTCAAGTCACCAAAGAGGATCATTGATAAATCATTAGCAGCTTAACCTTAGCAAACCAACCATAATTACTGCCCAACTGTTGTGGTTTACCCCAGTGGCAGCTCAGCACCACACAGCCATTAACTCACCACCCCCAGGTGGAATGGGGGAGAGAAATGGAAACGAAATAGGAGTGAGATGAAGGCTATTTACTAACACAGAAAAGGAAAGGGGATTAAAAAAAAGCAGCAATGCATACACAATTACTCATTCCCCCACCAAGAGACGCTCGGCAACCCCGGATCAGCAGCCGGCTCCTAGCTGCCCATAGCTTTATAACCTTCTGAATGCCACATAGTAAGCAATGACCCCTGGCTTCATTCAAGCATTGTCCTGGCCCCTCCCCGTATCATCACGGCAGCGGCTCTGCCTCGAGGAGCAGCCCGGCCCAGTCCTGGGCATTCTCCCATCAGTCAGCAAAAACACTGGTGTGCTACTAAGGTCATTTCAGCTGAAACCGGGACATCAACTAGTGCTGGAGACAGATCTGTTGTCCTTCAGAGTACCGCACATGCACAAGGTGCATCTGGATGCAAACTGGGCATCATTTTCTCCCCTTGTTTCATGTTACTTCAGTGTCTAGCAAAATCCTCCTCACAGTAGGTGGCCTGACTGAAGTCCAGTGATCCAGATGCATTACCAGCACATAATGAGAATTATTTATAGGGTTTCAAGAAGAATGGGAGATCAATTGGTTCTCCACAAGACAGCTTTATCAAGTCATTAGGTTCTGTGGTTCTAACTAGGACCTCACTAATTAGTTCATAGGCTCCAATGAATCTATTATCTCAGTCAGTCTTTTATCACCATTAACACATGCTTTGAAAAGTCTGGATAGTTAAGGTGTTTGAGCTTAGACTTCCCTGGGAAGTAAGTAATTGATAAAACGTCAAGCTAATTCTTATAAGTTATGTTTTCACTGATGCATATCTATTCATTATATTATATACCTGTGATCGATCCATTTTAAATTAAAAATATTTGTTCAGTAATACTTGCAGTAATCTAAGTAGAACTGCCATATTACTGTATTTGCAATAATCCTCATTATGGAGACATAACACGATTTTAAACATTCCACATATGAAAAAACATTTGGAAGGCAAATACAGACTTCCTTTTGGCATTATTTTCAAGTATTTAATGACAGCTCACAGCTCTGACATATAATTTAAAGGCACTGATAATAAAATCACACTTAATATTTCAATTGTTTATAATTCAAGAAAACACATTCCTACCGTGTTTTAGTTGATGCTTATAACCAGCCTATTCTCACAAAGCTTCTGCACTAATCCCCATTGTGTCATGTTTACATTTAAATTACCTTTGTCTGTAGTTACAGCACTTCAGAGGGAGGAAATCATATGAATCTATATTGAACTATCAATGTTTATTTTGGCAATAATACAAGCACAACTGAGGCACATCTTGGGAGTTTTCCTGAAACAGGTTACCAACACCTCAACTCCAAGACATTTATAACACCACCCTGTTCTTCAGCTACCAAGTTACAACAGTAAATCTGTTGTCAGCCTGCAGCACAATACTGCCAGTTCCAACCCAGAGCAGGATCTTCCTGCCTGCGCCTCAACAGAGAATAGCAGCGGCTACACAGGCTAAGCCTCTTGGGTCATTCAAAGCACTGCACTATGCTGAGCAATACACATCCTCGGTCCCTTTTCTAGAAACGGGAAGAGAAAGCTGTTGGTAACAAAAACAAATCTTTGAAGCAGTCAGCATGATCATCTTCTGAAAAAGGTTTCCTGCTTATCTATTAGTATTAAATCTGAAGAAAAATGCACACAGTGAAGTAATTATCTATATTTTGATACCTGTAGAAAAGCCACCACATACAGATGAGATCTTTTTATTTCTAAACAAGGTGTTTCCTTGCTTTACAAGACAGTATACATTCAAAATTTTCACCTTGGATAGCTCTCAGATATTCTTTTTCCACTTATGCTATCAAACAACTATTAATTAGGTACAATTAAATATTTGTATAACACTTCCCACTCTTTGTGCAACTGTCCCTGATCATACACATTGGAATACCATTGTGAAAAAAAATTATTCCTTTCTATGCTTTTCGCCACAGTATTCCTCATCTATTTCCAAGCCAAATACACAACCCCAGTAACTACTTCCCAGGGGGAGTCAGTGTATGATGTTCTATTCCTATTAATACTCAAAAGTATTACAATGACTGCTCCAAAAGTAATACCTCCTACTGTATTATGTTTGCCCACAATGTCAGAAGCAGATAGTACTGGTATGACAGTAAAGATTTAACCTTCCCATCAATATTTTACTACATTTTATTGTCATGTAACAAATGGCATAAGAGAGGCAAACTGACAAAATGCTTTGTAGCAGTGTTTTGCAGCTGATTATTTGCTCTGTCAAATAGGGTTATTGTACTTTTTGTATTTGTTATAACTACCATGGAAATAAATAAAAGGAATTACTTACAGAGTAACCTATGTAATTTGCTCAAGAATGTAGGGGTCTTAAATAGCTATAAAAAGAGCAATACATTCATTATTTTAGTAAAGAGACTGTAACATGAAGGTAATTCACTTCTTCTCCCATGGTATTCTATGCCTTGCATACACTGCTGTATTTAAAAGCAGACAGGCAGTTTTAAGTAAATAGCAACATGCTGATTTACTGTCTTTCACATACTTTAGGCACAACCTAGGGCTACCAAACCTTGTTAGAAACAGTAATTTAGAGGCTTGTCAATGCAATCAGGCTATTGGGGAATGTTTTCAGGGATGAAACCTCTGGAGAAAAGCTTTGACACTTCATGAGGCAACTATAGGTTACATAGTAACAGCAATAAATTTACTGAACATAGTTCAACAGGAGAAAATATTAAGGTAGATGAATAAAGGGTTCGCGAAAAAAGAATAATCTTCAGGCAAAGTTGATTTGTAACTGCTTATGGAAAGATTTCTCCCATCACTCTGCCTCTAACTAGCTATTGCTGAAAACCAGCAATGAAGCCAGGTTTTCTAGCATGTATAATTAACAGTTTGTTATTGCCTTTGACACAAGTGATTAACAGCAGATTCTCTGAAGTATTTCTAACTTAATATAGCTTTACTTTCATATTAGATTTTGCTTTCACTGCTTCTAGCACTTAGAATATATGCTAGATAAGAATGGCTATCTTGTCTTCACTGTTCCCTTAAATCCTTTAATGAAATGAATTAAGAAAGGCTTTCCAGACAAAGCTGAGAAGCATAATGTAGTACAAACATGTTACACCAGAAACTTGAGGCCAAATATTGAAAGAGTAGTAACAACAGAGAGTAAGATTGTCTATTTACCAGTGTAATGCTGTAACACAATGGAAAGCACAGCAGTGATAGAGAAGTAGCAAAGTCCTAGGCTGCAGCCAGGAACTGCTCAAATGCAGCATCCATGGGCACAGAAACGAAGAAAAAATTCTTCTTACCCTTGGAAAGCCTCAAGTAGGCTGAGATCTCCAACAAGATACCCTCATCTTCACTGCCAACCCTTACATGAGGTCTGGGAAGGGGTGGATCCTGGCTTCACTCCTTCCTGTCAGGTGCATTGGATGCAGCTGAGCTCCCTTGGGTTGGTCCTGCCTTCCCACCAGGTGCTCAACCACTGATTCAGGCCATGACTCAGCATTTCCACTAGAACCATCGACATTGAAGTAGAAATTAAAACCTGTCACCCACAGACACCATATGGAGCTGGAAGGTTTACATGTGTATGACATGTAAGTGTAGTCTAAACAGGATTTAAGACACCTGTTGGTGTTATCAGAAGAGCAGTGCAAATAAAAAAAGGTCATGGAAACTCTTGGTCTATGCTTACAAACACAGCAGTGTATTCAGAAAAAAAGTTAACTGTGGTCCTCAATAGCAGTAAGGCTGTAACAAGTTAATGCATATATTTATATTATTTTCATATAGAGAGTTTTAGATGTACTTGCTAAGTCAAGTAAGAACTAACATTTGTACAAGATTTTGTATGGTACAATTAAATATAGCAAATACATACTTTTGTGTAGAATCATCAAAACCGTTTAAGTAAAGGAACTCAATCACAGTCTGGTTACTAAGGTTGCCCTTGAAGTCAGGAACATCCCGTAAATACATGAACTAAACATTCATCAGCATGGTGAGAGCAGTCATAAGAAAGGGAGATTAGCCCCATCCTTAACTATATACTAAAAAAAAAAATCCACATCCACTGGCTTGAAGACCCAGGTTCACCTGGAGACCCTCTCAATAAGCCTGTGCAATATCAAAAGTATTGTGTGATATACCGTGTATAAGTATGCAAATTAGGTAACCAGTTGTAGAGATGGAGTCTATATTGTGATAAAGTAATAAAAATGTGATAAAATGATAAAAATGTGCAGAAACAGCACTATGGAAAATCCCTCTTGTGCACTGTCAGAAAACACCTAGCACTCAAACATGCATAATTTTGCAATAAATCTCTATATCTTGCCTCTGTGTGTGAGATTGGCTAATTGCACCCTGGGTAATGAATCTGTCCATCTCATCCCATTCAATGGGTTTCAAGGGAGGTGAGCTTTTTTACTTGCTGAGAAATTTCCCCAGTCAGTTGGGCCACGAAGCAGTAGGGTCACTATGTCTCAGCAACTTTAATGATCCAGGAAAAGCAACAAGATTAAACAATCAATTATTCAATATACTCTCCTCAATATTTTACAACAAGAGTTATGCAAAACCCCAGCTTGAGCAAATCTGATAACAAAACAGAAAAATCAAGCAAATTTGGTAACAGCAAAAGACATGGAACAACAAGACTCAGTGTATTTAATCGCTACTAACTACCCTGAGTCAAAGTAGAGAGAGATAGGAGAACAAATAATAATGAAAATGATTTTAAAAAGTAGATGTATATATACACTCTATAAATGTGTGTATATACATATATATACACACACACACAGTCACCACCCTGGGATCCATCAATGGAGTCTTCAGCTTTTTTATCTGAGAGAAGAGTCTCCACCTGAAACCTCTCCAGACAGATGTTTTTATAGAAACAGCAGCTCTGAGTTCTTAAGGGGCGGTGCCATTATTCACGCATGCTGTACTTGGATTCAGGGAATTTTCCCAAAAAACATAGAGGACATACATGGATGCCTCAAATGGTCGATTAAGCAGAACAACGCCACTGGGCGCCTGACCTTTGCTTGACCTTGTTCCTATACTTGCTCTGTTGGAGACTCAGGAATATGTAAATTGTCCCCAGCCTTCAGTAAGGCCTGCTAACCACAACTGCTGCCCCACCACAGACTGGGTTGCGTGTTTTGAGACAAGTCCCTACAGATACCATATACATACCTTTCAGGTCCTCGACACCATTTTTGGACAACATGCACAGCAATTTTTCCTTGTCTGAACAGCACGTTACTTAGTTTCATATAAAATATAGCTGCCACAATAGCACAAAATTTACAAATGAAAAATTTAATATGAAATACTGTCACAAAGAAGTGCTAAGGGACAATTAAGAAACATTTGTTATTAATCAAGTCTTTTCAGTTCCAATGATTTGGGCACTTGATCACTGGTCCAAAACTTTAATGTCCAGAAATTAAAAAAAAAACTGAGAATCTGAAGTGTCTTATAAGCATATGTACTTCATAAAGGATATTTTCATGCCCCGAGGATTTTCAAGAATCAATACGGAAAGGAATTAAGATGTAGACCCTCAGTGACAGCAACTACAGCAAGAAGAAAGCATCAGGCAATCATTGGCACTCTGCTTTGCATGGTGACATGAAAGCTCTACATCAAATTTAATATTAGTTTTGAATCAGCATACTAGCAGTTAGATAACAAGTCCAGTTGCACATCCTAATTAATCAGGATTTTAAAAGATATCTAAAAAACACAAAGATATTTACTGTAGTCTTGAAACTAAGCAGTTACAGTTTATCAGAGACTGCACTGATATAGAGCAACACTTCCTACGAGTTTCTACATCTGATAGCCAGCACCCATACCCTAAGCATGACTCTAGTGATTACTCTTGCTCTTAAGCTTTTTTTTCACCTGTTTATGAAGCGTGATAGGAGGCAGACTTTAAAAATTATGTAAAGTTGTTCCTCCTGCAAATTGAACTGCTCGAATTATTTATAGCCCTCTTTAGAGCCATTATCTCCATGTTAGTAGATTGTCAAAGAATTTGAGGGCATACCAGAGGCTAGCCACTTTCAATTTTTGTTTTTACAAACTGAAGTTGCTTCAGATTCATTTAACTGAAATTTTGGAACAGAAAATTTACTTCTTATTCTGGAACCGTTTGCACAAACTAATGACTGTTTTGACTTTTAAAGTTTCATTATTAGCATTTTTAATTTTTCTTCAGATGAACAGGTTTTAGAAAAAGCTTATTAGAGATATTTATTTCATACCAACACTGGATGTGCTTAATCTAATCATTCTGTCACTATTCCCTAGTTAAATGCAGTTTGCCTCGCTCATAATTACTCACTATGTCTCAGTAAAACCTAGCAACGTCAACTCCACATAACAATGGCTGAAGTAAATGCCTGAGGAACCGGTATAACTGTTTAAATAATTCATGTAATTCTGTTAGCTACTCATTATCTCCCCATATCGCAGCTGGAAAACACTGTAAAGTTACCTTTTGTTTTCAAAAACAACCTGTGAACACCTCAAGATAAGAAACAAAGCCATGTGTCAGACACGCTACAAAACATCAGTCCTACGGTTCTACTTACTATATATTATTAAGCTAAGGGCAGTTTAGGGCAAGTTCAGGACGACTAGCACAACTATTCATACTGCAAAGCAGCTGTTAAAGCAGAATTCAATCTCAGACTTAATAAATCTGCATCTCGAACATTGGAATTACTGGTGCCACCCATCATCTTCACTGACAACAGTCTTCATGTCATTCTTATATTTACAACCGTTCTTATACGTTCCTCCTGTAGCTTCGTACAAGAGAAATCAACACAACAGCTTTCCACACATCTTTGGTAGGTTATTCCTGCTGTCTCCTACCCGACATATCACTTTCCAGGACATCCCTGAAGTACTGCTTTTGAAAGCAATTCCTCAGCAGCAACAACCAAACACCAAGCAAGGAACACCTACATAATATTTCATTAAATCATATTTCGCTAATTCCCAAGGCTATACAGCCTGTTTTTCAAGTAGTGTAATATGTGGTATATCAACAGGTCATAGCTAATAAATTTAGGCTCAGTACATACCTCAAAGGAATAAAAAAAAAAAAAAACAATAATAATTACCTTTGCTACCACAAATACTGACTTCAGGATAGAACCTTGTTCTACAGACCCCTACAGAAACATAGCAAAAATAAAAAATAAAAATAAAAAAAACACACTACCACTACCCCGAACAATTTTCGGATGCATTTTAAAGCAAGGGCCAACAGACAGATCTCTCTTAGAAACATTTATAACTAGACGAGATTTAGTCCTCTTTACCAATTAACACTTCATCAACAAACACAGACTACAGTTAAAGCAATCTCACCTACCTAAAGTAAGCAATTTTTCTGTTCCTACTCAACGGTCACACGTTTTTTACCAACTTCACAGCACAGTCTCCGCACCTTACCTTGGCTCGTGGCCATCTCAGCAGGTTTCGTCTTGTTTTGCTTGCTAGCCGACGATTAGCTAAGTTGCCTTTCAGTTGAGCTCAGGAAGATTGGACGCGGTAAAAGGCGTCAGCACATTATGAAGTCACAAGGCCTAAGCACATGACGTAGATACTGCATAACAAACAGCTGCTCTGCAGCAAGAAACAGCATCAGGAAGACAACTCCGTGAAGGCCCTGTTTCTGGAGAGCTCTTTCAGCAGCGCTCATTCCTGCAAGGTCTACAGAGGATGAGCACAGTTTAAACAAAGAACGTGACTAAAAACAGGTCCTTTATAACTTTGCTTATGAAAGGAGGCAGGTGTGCTGGACTGCTCTTAGAGTTCCTGACCAATGAGCAGAGGGTGTGGGTTCATCCCACGTGAGGCTGGTTAGGGTGATTAAGATCAGTGAATGCACTCAGGGCCTGACTCTTAAGTCTGCGCTGGGAAAGCTGCTGTGTAACTTTTACACTTCACCTGGGAACCAATGAAAAGAAAGCAGGCTGTGGCAACAACAAGAAAATGGTTTTTGGTGTTTCTCAAGAGCAAGGAAGAAAAGATGTCCCTCGTTGCTAGTACTTTAGACAAGCGATGATTTGATGTAGTTTAAAAAATAAACATAGTCTGAAAAAAACTAATCCTTTTAACCTCCAATTCCAAAAATATATTAGATATAGTTATAAAGAAAAGCGTGCATATATTCTGAACTGTATTATTCACTGTAATTAATATTTTATTATTAATTCAAACTAGATGCTAGGAAAAAATTTACTGTAAGAGTGGTCAAACACTAGAATAGATTTTGTAGAGATGTGGTTGATTCCCAATGCCTGGTAGCGTTCAGACTTGATATTTGTAGATCCCTTCCAACTACACAGTTCCATTCTAACTAAAGCTGTATCTACTAGCTGGAGAAGTAATAACTTCATTTTAGGTATTGATTAAACTAACAATAAAATCTTAGTTTCATACATATTTATACTTTTTTTTTTTAACTCAATGCAGTTTTGTACATAATAATTAGTAATAGAATATTCTTTCTCAAAGTAGCTTTATTTAAATGAATTTGTTGTAGAGCTTAGTTCATATTAGGCTAACTGAAATAGGGGTTTCCTTTTCTAGCTTATTTTTTCTAATTAAGTTTGTACTTAATCACTTTAGTATATTTTTGTAACAGAAAGATATATTGCTGGTTACAGCAGCAAATTTATTTCTATTTTTTTCTAATGGCAATTAAAGAGGTAAACTATATAATTTATGTGATCTTGTCCTAAGGCTATCAGTAAGGATGATTAGAATATAAAGGTGCTAGGGCATATGTAGTAAGAGAAGGCGAACAGTGATTTCCAAAGACTTGAAGTGTTATTTTAAGAATATAAAATATATTCATTCAGAAAGGAGAAAGAAAAATTTACAACAGTGCTACACCTGCATCCTATAGGAAAATACAGTGATAAGCCTTATAAAAGAGTGTGCTTTTGGTGTCTCTGACAGCATGGACTAAAAAAGAATTACATTGATAGATAATTCACTAGTCAGATAAGTAGTCTGATCATGTATCATATGGGAGCACGTTGCCATACAAAGACTTCTTTATATGCTGTGACATTTCTCAGTCCTTATGGCATATTAGTGGAAGATTTTGTAAACATGGGATGCAATCTGCAATTCTGTCAGGTCTTTAAATATAGCTGATGCTTGATCATCATATGCAGTCAATAGCATTCACACACACACAAAAAAAGAAGTCCAGATGTCTGCAGTTTAAGAAAATATAGAGGTAGAGAGAGGTCTACAGAAATATTATTGTATGTGTATGTGCACACAGAGCAGATCTCACTGATTCCCTGTGCAGCCAGTTAAATATAGGCTCAGACAGCAATCAGCGCTGTATGGAGCCTTACCAGCAATTTCATGCGGTGACATTCCTAAAGCAGTGACCTTTCTAACCAGCTAAATGCAATATATATATATATATATGGAGAATATATGGCTATATGGAGAAATCCCAATTTTAGGAGTAAGAAAAACAAAACATACTGCAAAGTTTCAGTAGAAAAGTAAGATGAAATGCAAATATGAGAAAGCTAAGCAAAACAGAGCATTTAGAGTTTGTGTTCGGATGAAATGGAAATACATGGAGTGAACCATATTTGGTGTGAACTTCTTCATAGGTCTGACCCTGCAGGGCTGCTAGCAATCTACCTTTACTACTTGCATGCCTATAGACCGAACATTTAAATGGCCAGCTCTTAATTTAACTACAGTTCCCATGGTGTATGAACTTTAAGTTCCAGTTCCCCCAGCTGTGTAATTAGAAGAAAATCTGCTTCATTTTAGAAGTTCCTAGCTCTCACAGCTTTGAAGAAAGGAATGAGAAATTTAACTCAAATGTGCCCTAAAAATTCTGAGGCCAGAAGACAAATAAATACAATTTGTTTGAAAATCATAATATTTAAGTCACTTACTATTTTTGCCTGTGCCATACCAGTTTATGAGCTTTGTGCACTCCATAGGAAATTCTCATCTGTACCCTGAAGAATTTTGAAATAGATACAGACTATAAACACAGAAGAATCTGTATCTCACAAACCTTGTGTAAATACAATGTATACTCTTCTTGCACCTTCTACTCTCCTCAATAAGAACAATTACCTGGCTATTAAAGATTGCAGTTTAGAAGAAAAAAACACAAAAACTCACCCTTTTCCACAAAGCTATTTTTTGTTTCCTTCTTTTCAATCATGTAGAATTTTAAGACTAGTATTAAATTTATGATTTCTGCCTATGTCAAAAAAATACTTCATTGATGTACAGAATCAGAAAATACAAATATATGTATATATGCACTCATATAAATTGCTTTTGTTGTTGTTGTTGTTTTTCATCAGATAAATGAAATTTGGTTTATAACCTCCTATTTCTGTACATCCTGAAACCATGTACTATTTTTTTTACAACAAAATTAAAAATAGACTTGACTTTGTCTTCTCTTTTCACCTTCAGTGTGCTATTTTAGTTAAGGGAACAGTGCATTTAAGAGAAAGACAGCCTATTATGATTGCCCTTGCTATAAGCTGTCTCATGAATGAGAAGTTGAGTTTACTCACCTTTAATTATAGCTTTAATTATAATGCTAAAATGAATAATCTTAATAAGAATATATGATTTGTTTTCCTGATTTGTTTCCTAAAGCCAAGAAGTCAGTCTTCACTAGCAGGATGAATATATACTAGAGAAGTGTTAATGGATTTGTTATCAGTTGTTACTAGTTTTATTGTTATTTCTTTCTTCCATCCAATCCAAAAGAGCTTTAATTGAGAGGATCACAGGAAAAATTATTTTCACAATAAGAACAACCTTCTTAGGAGGTATTTGCCTGTTGGATAATAATAGGACATTTATTAAATTTTGGTATCTTAAAAGTGAGATTTGCTACAGTGAATTACATCATGGAAATCTATAACAGACCTTATTCTTGGGCAGTTTTAGCATCTGCCACTAATCATGTTCTATTTTATTTTGTTTCAACTTTATCTTCCCTGACTTTGGCATAGTGAGTGTTTACACTGCACACTGAAGACACTTATTTTGAACTTACTCCAGTCTTTTTAGAGCTGAGCCCAGCTGCTGGTAATTCACTGTTAATACCCCCGAAATCTTCACTGTGGACACTGACATTGGGCATGTTTCCAACAAACAGATGCTCTTGTAACTCAAAAAAATCAGAAATATTGATTCGATTCCAAATGAAAATTAAGATTTTCAAATGAAAATGTTATGAAATAAATCCAGACCATTTGCAGTAATTCGTTTCATTTAATTGCTGCAAGAAAGCTACAGTTTTCAACAAGATCCCTGAATCCCTTTCTTACAGAAATTGTATGTGTGGACCTGAGTTTTCTAGCATAAAATTAAAAGTTTATTCTGGTAGAAATAATCTTAGCCTTTTATACTGCAGGGCCTCAGTAGACAGATCTGCAAACCTTCCAAGCATGAGTGGTAAACATGGATATAAAACGAATTATGTTAAATCAGCCATGAGTTTGTTGAATCCTTACTACCAAAATCTCAAGTACTTCACCTGCACTGAGCTCTATCACAGTTACAGTATTGTTACTTGTAGACATTTTGGACATTCCTTTAAAAGCCATTGGAACAAGGTTTAATCTATTCAGTCTTTAGTCAAGAGTTTGCTATTTTTATTTCTGCTCACTGTGATTGTTTTAACCTACAATGAAGGTGTTCTTAACCACCACTCGAGAACTTCTGATGTGTTTAATGCAAGTTTTTAACATTTTAAGCACTTGTCTGTATAGGCAAGCTGATCTAACACAGGTAAGTCAGCATCTGAGATAACAAATGCTGAATCAAGTCTCATGTGTGAAGTCCTACAAAATTTTAAATTAATCTCAAAATTATGCTAGTGGCAATAGGCACAGCCTGTAGATTGGAGCTATCTTTCATCTAGCCTGGTTGGTGCCCACAGAGAAGATATTTCTGTCTGTCATCGCTCTTTGGAACTGCATGTGACAGCAAAGGAATGACCCCATGCATTGACTACTATGATATTCACATCATAACTATGAATGATAGCTGCATTTACAAGATGAACTGAAAGACTGTCAGTTCTTCAGAACAACTAAATCTACAAATAGGCAATTATTTTTGTTAGGGCATGTTCTGAGAATCTGCTAGACTGATGTACATCAAAGTCTGAAAAGCATTAGTCTATTCACCATATAGCCTAGGTGTGGAGAAAAAGGCGTTGGACAGGTCCAGAGTCTATTAAGTCACAGACTGAAGTCTTAGACAGCAAACCAGATGACCTATTCTTCATTTCCTAACTCTCTAAAGTGTCTAAAATGAATAATTGCCTTCGTGTTCTGACAGAAATTCTCCATTCACCTAAATCTTCTCTTCTCAGATCTTCCATTTCCTCAGTGCTCTAACTGCAAGTGGATATGCCAAAGGATGCCACCACAGCCATTGCTGTTGCATGCTCCATTCTTTTCAGTGCTTGCCATCCACCCAGGGAGAAATGAGAAGAAACAAGATAAGGACTGGTACCTGTATTTTCCTCTCAGAATCCCACTTAGTACAAAGGCTTTCTAGCCTGTTTTTGTTGTTGTTTTTGAAGGGGCTTGAGGGCAAGGAGAGGGGGTTGTTTTGTCTTTCCCATTGACAGTAGATAGTGGATGACTCAAATGAATCTTCATACTGTAATTAGGAAACCAATTTCAGTATGCTATTTTGGTACTCATGATCTGCCTGCATCATTTTTTTGGTAGGGAAATCTGTGTTTTGGGGTTTTTTTTTAGGCATATTTGTCTTCCATGCTCTCTGACAGAAAACTGTGTTTTAATGTATCTAAAAACATATGCAGTTGACCATGTCCAACAGCCAAGCATGCACACATATTTGCTTCTCCCCCTACTGCCCAGCAAAATGGGAAAGAGTAAGGCAAAACATGGGAAAACTTGTGGGTATAGAAAGATAGATAGGGAAGGAAGGGGAAAAAAATAATAATAAAAAAAGCCAGGGAACTTGCTCACCAACTCCCATAAGCATACTTATGTTCAAACATTCTTCAAACAATGGCCACTTTAGAAGCTAACACTCTATGTTTTTTCTTCCTCTGCCTCAGCTTTTATTAGTGAGCTTGGCATCAGATGTTATGGAACAACCTTTGGTCAACTCAGTTCACCTGCCCGGGGTGTGTCTCCTTCCAGGCTTTTCCTCCTCAAACCTACTCACCTGGGGGCACACAGTGGGAAAAAGAGAATGCCCTGGTGTTGCGTAGGCACTGTTCAGCAACAGCCAGAACACAGGTGTGTTACAAAGCACTGTCGTAACCACAAATCCGAACCACAGCACCACATGGGCTGCTATGAACAAAGTTAACTCAAACTAAGAACGTTCAGCAAATGTATCTTGTGAATACTCATTCACTGGAATTTGTAAATTTTACTATAAATGTTTGCATACTTATGATTTTGTAGCATATAGCATGTGATGTAATTAACCCCCAAATGGAGAATTTAAGACTGAAAATTTTAATTTTCTTTTTTTTTTTTTTGGTTAATTTTTTACGATCTTTGTCATTACTTCCTTACTGATTGCACCTGTGCAGGCTAAGAGAAGCTAGCCACTATCCACTGACTACTTTTCAGTTTTTACAGATTTCAAAATTCATCATATAAAGCATTCTAGTACAGTATAAAGAATAACCTGGTAGCTAATAGCTGACGTTGTCAGATAGAAGCATAAGAAATCAGTTTACTCCTATCTCCTCAAACGGGGTTTCACAGATCATTTTACGGCTCCATGTTTCAAAACTTATCATCAAGTCAGCAAGTGGCAGGCAGTGCCTGCGAAACCAAGCACCATTCAAATAAAACTGAATGAAAACCGGAAGTAACGATCACTTACCAACAGATGGTGCTTAGCTTGGTTCTTGGATTACTGTCAGTTGTACCATAATGGAAGCAGAGGGGAAAGTCAGTAATCTATAATTACCGATGGAATATTTTGCTTGATTTTATCTATCCTGTTTCCAAACCTGATTAAAGAATGTTTAGCTAAAATTAAGGGAACAACTTCTGAGACAATGAATATCAGGGTATGACATTTCTTATTTCTTTTTTAGTAAAATGAGCTATGTTCTAAAATTTCTCTTTCTTCACTTGTCTGTTCATACTCATCTTAGTTATACCAGGGCTGGATTTTTTTCCCCAGTCTTCTAACTATGTACACACATTTTCCACAGGAATAAAAAGAGTAATATTATATGAAATTTTATACCCAAAAATAGAGAGGCTCCACGTGAAATTGTTTTGTTTTTTTTTAATAAGATAGCCTCTATGAATTCAGTTCATAGGAAATTGCGTTAGCAGAAATTCTCTTAGAGAATAATTTTTTGTTCCTTACACTAAACAATGTCTCATGCTTGTTTTAATAGTCCGTTATATCAAACACATAAATCCTGACTTATTATTGTTCACAGTTTCTGTACAATAAAAATGTCTTAACAAGATTTACCCTGTTTTAGAAAGAGTGTTTCTTCACAGACATATTTTCATTTCATGCAAGTGTGATTCCTGTACCCATGGCCCTGAAAACACTCTGTTGCCATAATGTAATGTCTTATAAATCCACAGTAGTAAACTAGCCAAAATACACTTGTGCTGTGTCACTTCTAGAATTTTTATTCTGCTACCTCGTAAATTCTAACAATTCAGATTACAACTTAGTAAAGAACAGAATCTCTCTGAAGTCTAGATTGGCAACTAAATTATGTCTAGTTCAAGAGAAATAGAAATGTAATTAAACTAGGAAAATGGTTAAAATGAAGGTGGCTAAGAAGTGCTGTTAGGATGACCAGGTTATTAAAAATCTCTATGAAGAAAACTTAAGCTACTGAGTTTTCAATTCTAACCTTAAGAATCTAACCTTCTTGCCTTAAGAAAGGGCAAATGCAACACTGAATATTCTACTAAAATTCATGTGCAACACCCTTTTAAATCCAATTTTTTTCTTTTAGTTGGCACCTAGAGGAAAAGTCTGCTTGCTCTCTGCATATCAGTAGGAAGAGATTCTGAAGTTGGTTGGGTCTGTTTGAAGTAAAATGTCATGTAAAAATATGAATATGAGATGATTATGGAGTAGAAAATCACTTGCTTTTGAGATAATTTGCCATTGTTTTCAATATCTTCAAGAAACTGTCAGCTGGGTAGATCAATTATGCAGCTTTATTGAAATTAAATTTTGTTTAGATCCTGCTTCCTGACTTGAAGGATTTTATAGGCACTTTTATAATTAGTGAGAGCATGCAAAAGACGCAAAAGACAAAGCAATAAATAAATGAGATGCTGTCATATGAAGAATCAAAACAAGTAATGCTTACTTTGTTCTCTAGTAGGGCTTTACTATACACTCTGTGTCTCTGTTTTCACATGAACCCACTCAAGAAAAAATGTACTTTCACTTCCACAGACAAAAGAACAGGTGAAGGACTCAGAGTTGTCTGTATTTTGTTTTGTGGGGTGCTGTGTTGTGACCTATCATATTCTTTTAACTCCAGTTCTAAATACAGACGTAAGAAATAGTTAAGAGGCAAGAGATACCCTAGCTAAAATTAGATTAGTTTAAATAAACTGCTTTCAAAAATATATAAAAGTTTACCTGTTCTAAATTTATCCATAATAGCATGTTTCCTTTCCTTAGAGTAGCCTGAGGGAAAAATAAAAATATGTTTTAAATTCCTTGAGTAACAAATCCAGTTATGTAATTCAGATTTTGCTGCCCTAAGGACCAGAATTCATGCTGCTAAGTTCTGGCACTGATGTGCAATATTAAATTACTATATTAATCATTATTACATCAACTATATCATCCACTACAAAAACATGACAAAAAAAAAAATCAAGAAAAATACTCATAATGCACTTATTTTCCATAGAATTTATATCATATAATTGGTGTCCTCTTCCTCAGCTCATCTCAAGACTTTGTATAGAAATGCATCATCATCTCCAAATTATAGCTGTTTAGTGAAAAGTTACTATTGTTCCTTTTCAGCAAAATAGCCATATTTTCCACTTATTCAGTTAAATGAGAAGGTTTATTCCCAAAGCAAGCCTGCATCATGTTATACAACAAAAACAAACAAAACAACAACAAAAAATATGAAGAGTATTTTAAAAAGTTTTCTCTGTAATTAAAGTTCTTACAGTTTAAAGCTAAGGAATGATGGAAAAGTAGCAGTTAAGGTTTAGAAATGTATTCAAAGACTTTTTTGCCCCAGTCTTCACTGGTAAGTGTTTCAGCTGCACTTCCCATGTCACAGAAGGCAAAGGCAAGTACTAAGAAAATGAACAACCGCTCAGTGTAGAAGAAGCTCAGTTCAAGGCCATCTAAGGAACACAAAGTTGCCCAAGTCCCTGGAGTCTGATCAGATGCATCCAAAGATTCTGAAAGAACTGACAGATAACACTGCTTAGCCATCATCCATCGTATTTGAGAAGTCATGGCAGTCCAGTGAAGTTCCCACTGACTGAAAAGTGGAAATAAGCCCCATTTTTATTAAGGGAAAAAGGAAGATCCAGGGAACTACAGGTCAGTCAGTCTCATCTCTGTGCCCAGCAAGATCATGGGGCAGATCCTCCTGGAAACTATGGTAATCTATGCAGAAAATAGAAAGGTGATGAATGGCTTTGCTAAGGGCAAATTATGCCTGTCAAATCTGATGGCTTTCTACTACACTTACACCATTGGTGGAGAATGGAAGAGCAACTGACATCATTTACCTGGACTCATGAAAAGTATTTTTCATTGTCCTGCATCACATCCTTGTCCTTAAATTGGATATACATAGATTTGACAGGTACACCACTAGGAGGATAAGGAACTGGCTGGATAGTTGCACTAATAGACTTGCAGTAAATGGTGTCATGTACCATGTGGCCAGTGATGAATGGTGCTCCCAGAGATTGGTACTGGGACTAGTACTACTTAATATCTTTGTTGGTAACATGAACAGTGGGAACGAATGCACACTCAGCAAGTATGCAGATGACACTAAGCTGTGTGATGCAGTTGACACACTGCAGGGAAGGGTTACCATTCAGAGGAAACTTGGCAGCTTTAAGAAATGGACATATGCCAACCTATGAAATCGCACAAGGACAATTACAAGGCCCTGCACCAGGAGGAGGGCAATCCCAAACATGAATACAGGCTGGATGGTGAGGAAATAGAAAGCAGCCCTGAGGAGAAAGACTTCAGAGTGTTGATGGATAAAAAGCTCAACACAAACCAGCAGTGTATGCATGCAGCCCTGAAAGCCAATCACATCCTGGGCTGCATCAAACAAAGTGTGGCCAGTAGACAGAGAGGTGATTGTCCTCTTCTACTTCATAATTGTGAGAACCCACTTATAGTACTATGTTTAACTCTGGAACCCCTGTGTAAGAAGACATGGACTTGTTGGTGTGAGTCTAGAGGACGCCACGAAGATAATCAGAGGGCTGGAGGACCTCTCCTGTGAAGAAAGGCAGAGAAGTAAAGGCTCCAGGGAGATCTTACAGCAGCCTTACAGTATTTAAAGGGAAAGAAGGGAAGAAACTGTTATTAGGACAAGGGGTAACAGCTTTATATTAAAGTCTCAGATTAAATGTAAGGAAGAAATATGTCACTATGGGAGTTGTGAGGCACTGGAACTGGTTGTTCTGAGAAGCTGTGGATGCACCATCCTTGGAGGTGTTCAAGGCTGGGTTGAGCGGAGACCTGGGCAGCCTGGTCTAATGGAAGGTGTCCCTGCCCACAGCAGTGGGGTTAAAATTAGATGGTGTCCCTTCCAACCCAAACAGTGCTATGAACTAACTTCTTAGTCGTTTTAAGTTTCCTCCATTTTGAAGTACGCTCAAACAGTTAAAAAAAAAAAAAAAAGAGGAAAAATAAAAAAAAGTCAAAATACAGCCCTCAAATAATAAATAAAATATTGCTCCTTTAATATTATACTCTAAGAAAGCACATATAAAGAAATGCAGCATATCTTTAAAAGTTATTTGCACTATAATGCTGTGAACATTATTTTTAATGTAAGATACTCAAGGCCAAGCTATAGCTTCAGACACCATGCAGACTTCTAGCAGCACTGAGTTTCACTGAAGTGATCACAAATCAGGGTTTGAATCCCAGACTGTGTTACTATTAAATTTTGCTGTAAGCATCTTCACATTAGCTTGTCACTATGGTAGGTTCATATTAAATTCAGCATTTACTTTATTGGGAAAAATGCACTCTTTGCCTTTGAACTGATAAAATATTGTCTACCTGAGTTGCAGATGCTGCAATACTTTGTCTCTCAAAATATTTTATTGGTTTCTAAGTGTCTGGGAGAGCATTAATATATACTGTATTTCATTTTAGAAAACAAAATTAGAGGTCGTTCCCTCAGTAGGGCAGGAAAGTGTGCCTTGGCGACATGTATGGTGCTATTCTCGATTACTTTCTAATAGCAAATCTTATTTGATTTCAGGTAAACATTTAGGTAGAAGAAGTTCAATAGCTTGCTGTTCCACAAGAATTCTGAACGTGAACTCTGTTTTGCATGTTTGTTCAGAAACTTCATCAGAACATAAGTATCTGCAAAGCACAGCTTCAATATAAAAATGATGTATTTTAATACCACTTAATATTTACCATCAAAAAGTAACACTGAATTATCATAATGTTTCCAAGAAAAAAACCAAGACCCTTAAATGGGAGAAGATTCACAATTAGACTTCTTTTGTATTTTGGAGAGAAACATAAGACTCTTAAAAACAATACCAGAGAGATGAGATCTGAGTAGAATAATCTTAGATATTTTTCTTACAGACATATTTGTGTTATATTTGAATCATGCCATGCAAAATTTAAGGTCATCTAATGTTGTGGATTTATTTTAAGCTGTCAATAAGAAAAAAAAATAAATCACTTGTTGTCAGGATTAGTATTTACGCAAAACAGAAAAGCAAAAAAGGTAGGATAAAAAAAAAAAGCCTCTGCAAGGAAAATGAGCTCAGAAGATCTTGATAGAGTTCTTTTGACTTCTTTACCTTGTCCTAAAGGATTAAATGTGTAAGAAAAATAAATTGGCTAGAATTTAAATAGGCCAGACTATTCTAATTGCCTGCTGCAAAAATGTGCCCTTTCACTAATGGCTTTGTATTTGCTTTATCTGAGTGTACTTAGACCATCTAATAAAGGAAATAGCAGTGTCATTATAAAGGAAAATTTTTAAAAATATAAATGCATAGGAATGAGCAAGTACTAATGAAAACTGCTTCAGAGTTAACTAAAGTACACATATGACAAGTGAAGCCACTCTACATCTCTAATTAAATTTTTAAATTGACTAGTCTTAATATATTGGTCAATCCCCTAAGATTTTAAAGTCACCTTCTAACTCTAACTGTGAGGGATCATATACTTTGTTTCTTTCCCTCTATTTAGGGCATGATAAATTATTCAACTCATACTGACCACAAAATGTAAAGGTGATTAAAATCTGGGAAACTGGAGATTCTGCAATGGAATTGCAGTGTAGTAGGTTACTTATTTGGCAATTAAAACAAAAAAGCAACAAAAACAAGTAAATTGTTGGAATTGTCATTAAAGCATAGATTAGTACACTATTTAATGGTTAAATTAATAAGGTGTTTTTTTGTTGTTGTTGTTGTTGTTTTTGTTTTTTTTTTCCATAAAAAATACACATCTTGAAACCTCTACTGCTATCCCACCAGCATCCACCTGGATGTTGTGGGCCAATATAATAAAATAAGAGGCGTTAGTTTTTGGAGCAGTTTTGTCCAAAGCATGTTTTATCAGACTCTTTGAATAATGTTGTAGATATACAACAGAAAGCCCATTCTACTTTGAGGTAAGTGATTTTTTAACATCATTTCTAGCCTTTTTTTCTGCTGTAGTATGCCTTCACTCATTCTGAATTTTACAGCATGAAAGAAGCAGAAATATGTTATCTGCCAGCATAATTTGAAAGATTACACCATAATCTAATTTTTACATTAGACACTGACTGATAAAAATTGTGTAGGTTCTGGTCACAGCTGTAGAATTGATTTAATTTCACTTTATCATGATAACTAGTAAAAGAGAAGCAGAACTAGATCCTCCATCAAATTGGTCCCAGAAATATCTGCAATGCTTCATCAGTCCCTTAAATCTGACAGTGCTAATTTATCGACTAATCAATTTACCAAGGAAATAAACAAAGAAGTAGAGAAAAAAATTTCCTCAAGGGCAACATGTTAAGGAAATAATAAACAAATAACTAAAAGTAGTACAGCCTCATCTTAATGATGATTCTGTATACAGGTACACAACAGAAAGATAACTGTGCACTGTATGAATTTATATCACTGTCTTGGAATATATCAACCAATCTTGTTTGCAAATTAAATTTTAAACAAAAATGCAGATGAATACTCATTTTAAATGGGAAATATTTTTTCCTACAAATTAAAACAGTCCTTTTTAGGGTTTTCATGATTTTGACATGTAAATAGTTAACCAGGAAAAAGTTTTGAAGGGAATTACTGTAGGATGAAAGAAGACTGTGGCAAACTGCATTAAGTTTAGTTTTTTCACAGATATTACAACAGGCACATTATTCAAGAACAGCGTATTTCCCTAAAAGTATAGTTTTTTTTAATACTTAAAAGGACCTTGATACCAATGATGTTCTGTTTTGAAAGTTAAATGATGGACACAAAAGTTAATTCTTGACTATAGAGGGTAAAACTAGTAGAGACCTCAAAAATAGTCAGTTCATTCATTTGAAAACAATCGGTTTCAACTACAGCTAAATATTGGATTAGACCCCCTCTCTCCATAAAGCCATTTATCCCATCAGTCTAATAATAGAAGAGTTCTGGCAGATTCAAGGGATTCTTTTTCCTCATCAACCCACCGGAGATAGGCAGCACATGCATTTTAGGGGTAATTATCTGCCTGTAGATGCTTTTAACCCCAATGTGGTATTTCTATTTCCGTTAACATGACATCTGTGGTAGGTCAAACTGGATCATGTTCCATCATGTGAGGAGCTGTTATCCCACATATCCTGCCACATCTGTTATAAAAGTTAAGTGCTTTCTATTTCAAGCAATATTTGAAGGAGAACTCAGTTAACAACAAGGTTAAAAAAGCTAAAGATACTCTACCATCAACAAGAAAAAGGGTATGAAAGATAGAAAAACTTGAAGTTTGAGAACTCTAATATTTATTTGAAGAATGTAGGGTTTTAGTATTTTGATTCTACTTCATTTACTATCTTCAATATTTTGAAAAGAATAATCTTTATTACAGTAAGCAAAGCAAAAGTCTTTCCCCTGGATCATGTACAACTGTTTTACTACTTTCATAGCAAGAGATCCCAAGGAACTGTGGGGGGACAAGTTTTATCATTAGGTTCATACACATTATTTTCATTGACCTAAATAAAGCATAATTTATCTCTCAAGACTAACTTCAATTGTGCTAATGGAATGAAAAATCAAATAGCATAACTCCGCATATTATGGAATTTTCAAGTTCTTGTTGCCATGTCTATATCATTGACAATCTTTTTTTGTTGTTGTTTTTGTTTTTTTGTTTTTTTTAGTTATTATTGTTATACTGTGTCAGCAAAAGAAAACATTTGAGAAAAAAAGTTGGCATATGTGTTTGATGGTCAGAAGATGGACTGAAAACTATAAACTTGACATTACTCTGCCTTATTATTTTAACATTGAAATTTCTTCTTTTTGCATATTTGTATTTCATTTTACACTGTGATCTTTAGGAGTGCAAGTAGTTGGATAATTGGGCACAGCTAACTAAGAATGAGACCATAGACTGCTTCTTAGGACAGACAAGGATTCAGATACTGATCACTGTAATCTCCAAAATAGCATTATATACACTGCTTTTGTCAAATATTTTGTTTAAATACTGAAGTATTTAAACTGTCATTGTTTGATATGTTATATATATATATATATATAAACACAGAAAACTTCAGATTGGCATGGAAAGGTTAGTTGCCATGATGATCGTATAATTTAGCCTAACGCCGTATCAATCTCAGAGCAATGTAATTAGTGCCAATACAGAAATATTTTTTAAATTAATCCTATTCTTTTTTCCTGTATTCAATTATGGAAAGTGTTTTATGACTTCAGCACAAGAAACACTCTGTATTTGTCTCCTTTTCTGGTGAATATTTGTTACTTACTTTGAAGAGGACAGTGTCATAGTCAGAAAAGTACAATAACTGAAAAAGAATAACAAAAACATGTTCAAGGGCTGCTCTGAAAGAAATGCCTATTATTTTATTGGCCCCTGACATCCGAGGAAGATGTTGGTGACTAGATGTTGTTACTCACCAACAACATGGTGAGTAGAGAGAAGATGATGGCAGTAGAGGTTGAGCCTTCCCACCAACGTCTGTTACATTTTGTTGCTGTGCGACAGATAGCAGTGGAGGGGAAGTCTAACAGAATGGAGTCTGACACAGAGGTACGTATGAAGCAAAGATCTTTAATTGAATTCCTTCATGTGGAAAAAATTGCACCCCTTGACATTCACTGATGCTTGCTGAATGTTCATGGTGACCAAGCAGTGGATGTGAGGCAGTGGGTGGTGTATTTCAGCAGCGGTGACAGTGATGTGAAAGAAGGCTACATTCCAGACAGCCAAGCATAGCTGTCACACTACAAAATCAAGAGCACCTCAATCAGCTCATCCATGTGAATTGGCTAATGGAGGTCAGTGCATTTTAAAATAATGCTTTGTAGCTGTGAATTTGCTCCATCTACTAGTTTTTTGCACTTCCTACCTGTTTTCATTTTCATGTAAATAATTAGGAGGTATTATTTTAGGAGCAACCTACGTATTAATGTATTCTGTACAGTGATTTTCAAACCCTTCATATCTTTCCAGTTTGTCTGCCAGCTGTCTTCTTTTGTGAGAATGCACAGCCATGAAGAACCATAAACCCATACTATTTTTTGATACTTTCAATTAAGAATGTGAAATAAATAAACAGATTTTTTCAAGGGAATATCTAAGAGTTGACAGTTATACCTGGTCCAAGATATACTAATGTATATTAATGTATATTGCGATTGAGTGTACCCTCGGTAAGTTTGCAGATGACACCAAGCTGGGAGGTGGTGTTGATCTGCCTGAGGGTAGGGAGGTCCTTCAGAGGGATCTAGATAAGCTGGATTGCTGGGCTGAGGTGAACAGGATGAGGTTCAACAAGGCCAAGTGCTGGGTCCTGCACTTTGGCCACAATAACTCCATGCAGTGCTATAGGCTTGGGGCTGAGTGGCTGGATGACTGTGAAGAGGAAAGGGACCTGGGGGTGTTGGTTGATGCTCAGCTGAACATGAGCTGACAGTGTGCCTAGGTGGCCAAGAAGGGCAATGCCATCCTGGCCTGCCTTAGAAATAGTATAGCGAGCAGGAGCAGGGAGGTAATCATCCCCCTGTACTCAGCACTGGTGAGGCCACACCTCAAGTATTGTGTTCAGTTTTGGGACCCTCACTACAAGAAAGACATTGAGGCTCTGGAGCGTGTCCAGAGAAGGGCAACAAAACTGGTGAGTGGTGTGGAGCACAGGCCTTATGAGGAGCAGCTGAGGGAGCTGGGATTATTTTGTCTGGAGAAGAGGAGGCCCAGGGAAGACCTCATTGCACTCTGCAACTTCTTGAAGGGAGTTTATGATGACGAGGGGTTTGGCCTCTTCTCCCAGGCAACAAACAGGATCTGAGGAAATGGCCACAAGTTGTGCCAGCGGAGATTTAGATTAGACATAAGGAAAAACTTTTTCTCTCAAAGAGAGTGGTCAGATGCTGGAATGGCCTGCCCAGGGAGGTGGTGGAGTCGCTGTCCCTGGCAGTATTCAAGAGGCATCTGGATGAGGAGCTATGAGATATGGTTTAGTGGCTTGTGGTAGTAATGGTAATGGGAGGACGGTTGGACTAGATGATCTTGTAGGTCCTTTCCAACCTTGTGATTATATAATTCTATGATTCTATTTGTCTTAAGATAAAACCTCACAAAACTCAATATACTTTAAAGTTTAGATGATATGTTAGGCATGTGTGAATCAAGCTTTTGTTATTGAAATAATAAGTAATTATTTTTAAAAATAATAATGAACTACAGCAACCAAAGTGAGGAACTCAGTGGAAGGTGAAATGAATAATGTCAATAAATACTTATTCTTGATAAATTAGCAGTCTGTACACTGATATTTTAACCAGATTTCCAAGGATGATTTTAGTAGATAAGTGCATATATATGGATTACTGGAAGAGATACAATCTCTTCAAAGCTGTGGTTCAAAAACAGAAGTAGCTATACCCTTTCAAGACTGCTTTCTGTAGAAAAACCCATTTCTTTCGGGAGGAATTGCTGTATCAGTGCTACACAGAAATTCATTTTATTATGAGAAGTATCCAAGCAGATCAAAGGAATACTAACAGCTAACACGTTAATCAGATCAAGATGTCATATATATGTGTAGTCATATACATATGTATAAGTCCTTCATGGGTCCTCCACAGAATTTCACTGTCATGTCAGTATTGCAAAGACCTCATATTGACTGCATTTGTATGCTCTCTTTTTCTCTCTCATCCAGGATAATGTAGTTGTTTACAGCTATAACATCAGAAGAAAACTAAAGGAAATAAATTCCAAGTGCAATTACTCATTATTAGTGCAGACAGCTTTGAAGGTGAAAACAAGTTGGCACTGGACAACACACGTTTTTAACAAGACTATCATTCAGAAATTTAGTTTGTAAAACTATAAAGCACGGTGGAATTGTCCTGGCTGACTTCCTTGCTCCTATCTTTCCTTCTGGTATGCTAATGTGAAAAATATAATTTTGGATATAACTCACGTATACTGCTGATACCATGCCAAAAGGCTAATGTTGACTCCTCGTCAACTGAAGATGAAAGAAGGTTCCTTGGGTAGCCTCCACCAACTTCAGCTGATGCAAAACAGAAATGGAGTAGAAGAATGTGGATTCACACAGACTCTGATTTATTATGTATCTGTCAGTGGAGATTCACGAAGTAAAAATCCCAGAAAGTTCAATGCAGATGGAAAAACACTTTATCAGTCCTAAATGATAGAATCATGATACATTTGAGGTTGACAGGGGTCTCTGGAGACCATATAGTCCAATCCTCTAGTTCATAGTAAGGTCAGCTAGAATACGTGTCATGCACCGCACCGAACACTGTGTATTGGACACTCATGTTAGCTGCACTTAATACATACAGGCACCTACAACTGGTACTCTTTTGTTTAAACATAAGTACTATCAGTTTAGCCTTTAGTGAAAGCTGACTTCTGATTTCCAGAGAAACTGTGGATGCCCCATCCCTAGAAGCATTCAAGCCCAGGTTGGATGAGGCCCTGGACAGCCTGATTTAGTGAGTGGCAACCCTGCCCATGGCAGAGGGTTGGAATTAGATGATATTTTAGGTCCTTCCAAGCCAAGCCATTCTGTGATTTTATAATTTCAGGTAAAAACACAACCCATGCTTATAGAACCTTTTGAGACCTATATAAAAGATAGAAATGGAAGGAAATAGGATGATGAATTTACTAAGCCCATAATGAATGTATATATTAAAATACATTCATTTGGCTTTTGTTTTCCAGAACAGATATAATTCCAGAACCTGTAGTTGCAAGCTCAAAAATGCATTTAGAATTTCAAGCTATACACTATTGGGCTATTTTCCCTCAATATGTGATCCTATGATTTTAATTAAACAAGACCACTTTTACTGTGACTATTGTTCACATGCTGTTTGATTACTGTTAGTAAAGTTAATTTATACAATGTTTCTTTGCTAGGATTCAGCAGATATAATGGTTTTTCAGCTACTTGTAATTTTATGGGGGAAAATGGTAAAAAGTAGTTAAATTTTCAAAAAATGTCAACACAGTTCTATGCTGTTAAAATGAAAATTATACAGCTGTAAGGGGGGGGTTATCATTAATTATAAAAGACAAACATGAAAAGGGACATAAAGATATAAGAACAAGGAACTAGTTTTCACTAGTTCTATGAAAATCTTAATGATTACAATATTTTTTAACAAAGTATTTTTCTTGTCTTTAGGTCTTGCCTCAGGAAAATATAAGTACAGGAAAGAAACTGCATTATTTTCTAACATTTCAAACATTATTTCCTAATAGATAAAATAATGGAATAGAGCATAATGTTTAAAATTAGTTTACTGAATCATTTTGAATTAAAAACAGTTAGGACAGCTTTTCACAACAAAATATGTCTTTGGGTTGTGTCTGACCCAAGTTCCCCTAATTAAGCCTGATCTTGATCCCCACCTGTGAGTTGAGATGCTTTCCCACAGCCCTGGCCCATCACTATCACCATGGATTCCCTAATGGTCACTGGACCCAATCCTAACCCTGACCCTCAGATTCTTAGTTGGACCTGTTCACCACTGTCAGGTCTATCCTACTCCATAGCTGGGGCAGTGGGACAGACCCTAGTTGCTTAGGGTCTGAGCTGTTGACAAATAATTCTGTACATTTTTTCAGGAAACATAATTTGTGTGACTCTAGTATGATCTAATATGAAAAACAAATAAACAACCTGTGTTCACCATTTCTGGCTGCCTGAAAGATTCTCACAGTGCACTGCAAGTACCATGTGTGTTTAATGAAAAGATCATTGTGGACAATGTAATGAAAGTGGAAATTCTCCTTATGGCTACATTCACTTCTTTAATGTAAGAAAACAAAAATGGGGGAAAGCAAAGTACTTCCAGCTTTTCAGTTCACTCATCAGAACGTAGAAAATGAATGACATTTCCGAGAGCAAATACTTGAGGATCTAAAAAATATGGTTGCAGAGTCTACTCTAGAGATCAGATGTGCCTCCAGTGTGATGAAAGAGCCTTGTCCAGAAAACACTTAGAGGCAAAGAAAAATACCTGCAGGGGAAATTTTAAAACAAACAAGCAAGCATGCACAATCACAATAGCATAGTTAAATAGGAATTCAAGCTAGGAATGAATAACAAAAAGGACTGCATAAATTAAAGCAATGAGGCAGACACTAACTCTGAGGCGACCTTGTAGATCTTTTTTTTTTTTTTTTTTTTTTTTTTTAATGTTCATATACACATGAATCCAAACCTGCATGACATGTGAATATTACTCTATTCTGGTAGATATGAATTCAGTCTCTGCAGAATGATCAATGAAATCTTTGCAAAATCTGTATGGACTCTAGACACCTCTGAAGAGCTGGTTAGTATTAAACCTTCTTAAATCCAGATTCTTATGCAATGATACAATGACTTGGGTTGGAAGGGACCACCTCGTTCTAACCTCCTTGATATGGGCAGGGTTTCCATCCAGTAGATGAGGCTTCCCAGGGCCCCATCCAACCTGGCCTTGAATGCCTCCATTGATGGGGAATCCACAACTTCTCTGGGAAACCTGTTCCCATACATCACCACCCTCCGAGTAAAAAAATCATTCTAGTATCTAACCTCAATCTCTCCTCTTTTAGTTTAAAACTGTTCTCCCTTGTCCTATCACTATCAGACCACGTAAAAAAGAGGGTTACCTTCTTGTTTATGAGATCTCCTTAAGTACTGGCAGGCCACAATATTGTCTGCCTAGAGCCTTCTCCAAGCTGAACAAGCTCAATTCCTTCAGTCTTTCTTCATAGGAGAGGTGCTCCACATCTTTCCTGTGTTGGGGGCCCCAGTCTGGACACAGTATTGCAGATGGAGCCTCATAATAGCAGAGAAGAAATAGACAGTCACCCCCTTCACTCTGCTGGCCACTTCTCTGCTGATTCAGCCCAGGATACAATTTCAGGCTGCAAGTGCACACTGCTGGACCATGTCAAGCTTTTTATCCTCCAGAACCCCCAGTCCCTTCTCCACAAGGCTGGTCTCAATGAGTTCTACTCTCAGACTGTAAACATATCTGAGATTGACCAGACCCAACTGTAACACTTTGGACTTGGCTTGGTTAAACCTCATTAGGTTCCCATGAGACCACTTTTCAAACCTGTTCAAGTTCCTCTGGATGGCATGTTTTCCTTCTATGGTATCAACTGCACCACTCAGCTTGGTGTCATCTGCTAACTTGCTGAGGGTGCACTCGGCCCCATAGTCTAGGTCACTGATGAAGATGTTCAGAAAGCACCTATCCCAAGACAGAACACTGTGGGACACCACTCATCAAGAGCCTCCACTTGGACCATCAAACCAATTATTTCTCCACTGAATAGTCCACCCTTCAAGTCTGTCTATCTCCAATTTAGAGACAAGGATGTGGTGGTGTGGGACCATGTAAAAGGCCTTTCAGAAGTCCAGGTAGACAACATCTGTTGCCCATCAAATTGGTCAGGAATGATCTGCTCTTGCTGAAGCTATGCTGGATGTATTGGATCACCTCCTCGTCTCATATGTGCCTTAACATGTTTTCCACAAAGATCTATTTCCTGATCTTCTCAGACACAGAGGTGAAGGTCACCATTCTGTAGTTTTCCAGATCTTCCTTTCTCCCTTTCTTAAAAATGTGAGTAATGTTTCTCTTTTTTCTAGTCACCTTTTTTTCCAGATCCTTCAGGACCCTAGGATACATGTTATCATCAAGTGGAATCAAACTTGTTCATTGCTCACAATGGGGGGGATTTAGCTCCACTTACCCCTGCCTAGATGTTCAGGGACTTGAGAGACACAAGAAGCCAGAATGCCATTGTAAACTGAGGCAATGCCTCAGCTTTCCTCATGTCTGTTTTTGCCATTTCTCTCTTCTCATTTATCAGAGGAGTGACACTCTCCTTGCCTTTTCTCTTCTGACCAATTTACCTGTAGAATCCCTCATTGTTTTTGATGTCCCAAGTCTAGTTACATCTGTGCCTTGGCTTTCCTGATCCCACCTCTGCACATCTGGATGGCATCCCTGTATTCTTCCCAGGTCACACATTCCTGCTTCCACTGCCTGCACATTTCATTTTTATTCCTCAGTTTGACCTGGATGTACTTTTTCAGCCATGCCAGTCTCCTGCCTCCCTTTCCAGATTTCTTATGCTGGAGGATGGAGAGCTCTTGTGCTCCTAGAAAGGTATTCTTGAAGAACCGACAGATCTGTTCTGTTCCTTTGTCCCTAAAGACAGTTTTCATAACCAGTAATTCCTTAAATGGCTGGAAGTTTGCTCTTCTGAAGTTCAGAGTCCTGACTCTGCTCCTTGACAGGCCCACATTCCTTGGGATCACAAACTCAACCAGGGCATGGTCACTACAGCCCAGACTGCCTCCAATCTCAATCTCTTTACTGAACTGATTGCCATTGGTTAGCAGTAGGTTCAGTAATGCATCTCCTCTGGTTGGTTTGTCCAATACTTGGACCAGAAAGTTATACTCAACAGAATGCAGGAGTGTCCTGGATTGCTTGCAGCCCCTTAAGTTGTTTTTCCATGATACATCATGTTGGTTGTAATTCCTCATCAGGATGAGAACCTGCAAGCACAATGCCTGTAGTTGTAGCAAGAATGTCTCATCAACAGTCTACTCTTGATCAGGTGGTCTGTATTAAACTCTGACTACCAGGTGTCCTTGAATGGTTCCCTGTCCCTTCTTCCCTGCCTATTCTGAAAAGTTTGCAGCTCGAGTTGTGCAATTTGTTCCATCACATTTCTGTGATAACAGTAAGTCATAATTTTTTAATTGCACTGTGGCTTCCACCTCCTCCTGCTCATTGCCCATGCTACATATATTGGTGTAGAGAGGCACTCCAGGTAGGCTATCTGTTGTGTTACTTTCTTAGAGGAGCTCTCCTTAATTCCTTTGGGTGTGGTTTGCCATGGTTATAGCTCTCTATAAATCGTAATTCAATTAACAAACACTGGGTTAAATATGAACTACAAGTTCACATCCATGAAGGTCCTAAAATACAAAATGTTCCACATTTCCAGAAAATTCTGTATTCCTTATTATTCTTCCAGTTTCCTATTCAACACCACAAATCAAAGGTATGAATGGAAAGTGACACACCCAACTGACCTCTCAAAAAAAGAATCTAATGAATGTTTCCTGCTGAGCAGATATACATAAAAGCTATTTCAACAACAACAACAACAACAAAAGCAAACAGTTGAGAAATGGAAATTAACTTTAGTAGAAGCTGGATGTATGTCCTGTGAAATCACAAGAACAAATGTGATTTCCTATTCCTACTGTTAATAACAACCAAACCTTGTAGAGTGTGATTAATTAGACTTCCAATTGGAATACAAAACCAGACTTAAAGGCCACAAACCATTTGTTAAAATTAGTTAGCTTTTCAGCTGACCCTGTTATAATTTAACACTAAAGTCTAGCAATGGAAAAACACATTAGGAAACATGAAATTTTCCCATCAAGTTGATATGTCCACGAAAGGAAAATATTTTCCTGAAAAAAAAAAAAAAAAAAAAAAAGACCTTCAAAGATTATTTGTTGGCCTTATAACTTTGATTTTAGTCAATTAGGGCATTTTCTTTCTGGTAGACCATGGTTTCTTCTGATTATTTGTCTTAAAAAAGGTTAAAATTAAAACATTAAAATTAAATTTCATTTAAGTTTAAAAAAAATGCAAAACATCAAACTATTCATTTTAAAATGTTTTAAGTGCTTGTTTTTGCTAGTTCAACAGCTTTACAAATTAGGAAAAAATGTTGACTCAAGAGACCGCTTAAAATAGATGGTAATCAGTAGCCAACTGAATACCATGGTTTCAACTATTGCATCTAGGGAGTAATATCACACATCTCATGAGGAATTTCAGTATCTATAACTGCTCCATTGCTCAGTGGGGTACAGACCTGTCTGCATTCCAGAGTACTGCCACTGAAAACTAAATTGAAACAGTGGAGTATAAATTTTGCAGGGCTAAAAGTCTTATTAATTACAGAAGTTTTTTCACTGTGATCCTGATTTACCACAGATACCAAAACTAATATGTTTGTATGTTGAAGAAGTCAGATCTCAGGCTACTTCAAGACAAATACTTCAGCTCTGCTTCAAGACCATCAAAGAAAGCAGCACACATTTCAGAGGCTGAATGAAAAGCATTTAAAAATATCTACGGAATATATGCTTTTTTTTTTCAGTTTTTGCAAGGATGAAAATTCATGCTTCTGGCAAAAATTCATCCTTTCTTTTACTTCAGTGCATACATCGACTTATTTTCTTTACTTGTCCACGGAGTGCCTGGGATACACAGCTACTGACAGTAGGAACAAACAGATTCAAATAAACTGTAATATGTCCGGCAAGACATAGTCAGAACTCTAACCTAAGTAGGTTGCTTAACAAGTTCTTGGCAGTCCTCTACAGGTGTTTAATGAAGAAGAAGCCTAAATCACATTCACTGCAACTTAATATAAGCACATTAGAATATGCTGATATTGGCCCTAAAAATGAGATGTAGAGCCATGTGTTTGCTTAGAGTATGCCTACATGTCTGCTAAAACTTTATGTTCAGGTTTAACCTGGCTTTTAGCCCAGCTTCACACACTTTTAAAAGAAGAAATTTTATGCTTCCAAACTGTGGTAGTTTAACCTGGAAGCAACTCAGCAGAGTAGCCATTTACTCACTCCCCCTCAAGTAGGATGGAGGAGAGAACTAGAAACAAAACAGAACTTGTGGATTGAGATAAAATGTATTTACAAAGAGAGAAAAGGAAAATAGAAACAAAAATGTGATGATAATTATATATAAATATATAAATTTATATATGTATCTGCAGTGCAATTACTTGCTACTTTCCAACTGATGTGCAGCTAACAATGCAATTGCTCATTGGCTGAGGTCTCACCACTCACTAACTCACACCCAGCCAACCTCGAGCAGTGGCTGCCCCTGGCCAACTACTTGCAGCTTTATGGCCTTCTGCATGTCACAGTATGAATAATCCTTGGCCTAATTGTTGGTTACTCCCTGCTGCCATGTCATAATGGTGGTGTGGTTGCTGTTCCTTGTCAAACTGCCCTGGCCTTGGGTGTGCTCCCATTATTCAGGAACAACAAAAACATAGGTGTGATATTTGTAGAATCATACAATCACAGAATGTACTGGGTTGAAAAGGACCACAATGATCATCTAGTTTCAACCCTGCTATGTGCAGCGTTGCCAACCACTAGACCAGGCTGCCCAGAGCCACATCCAACCTGGCCTTGAATGCCTCCAGGGATGGGGCATCCACAACTCCTGGGGCAACCTGTTCCTGTGTGTGACCACATTCTGTGTGAAAAATTTCCTCCCAATGTCTAACCTAAACCTCCCCTGTCTCGGTTTAAAACCATTCCCCCTTGTCCTATCACTATCAACCCATATAAACATATTTTCACATATTTAATCAATATTTTACATTTTAATGCTGTTCCAACTGAAACCAAGACACAAGCTTTGACACAGCATGTCTTTATTCACATTAAGATAATTCACATTCTTTCTTATTTATTTTAGGAGCAGATTTTTCTTATTTATTATTAGGAGCAGATATATCTGCATTTAAGATGTTTTGAAAGCTTATTTTAGCAATCTCAAATTTTGATAATCCTCTTATTATCAAGCTTTTCTACACAATCATTTCTCACCAATCTTCTTGTTGTAATGTTGTTCAGTATGCAAATTTTTTCATTTAATCCCTTTTTTTTCAGTAGCCTGCTTCTCTGTTACCAAGCTTTCATTACCCAAAGCCCTCTGAAATATGTCATTTTAACATGAGTTTACCGATTGTTAGCTTGATTGTATGCTTACATGTATGAAAGAGAATACTGTTTTGTGAGAAGAATCTAAATTCTGGTGGTAGACCAACACCTGGCTAGCACAGATGCCCCAGTGAAAGGATATAATGTAATGCTTAAGTATTGAGTAGAAGCTTTTGTTTTCTTTGAATACAGAAACAGGGGAAGAGACCTAGGTCTCAGGAAGATCCTTTAGATGAAAGTATAGAGAAAGGCCAAATTGCAGAACAGAAAACAGTGCTAGAACTGACTCAAGAAGCATAAAAATATGAAACTCTCTTAGAAATCTATATACTCTCCTAGACCCAACCAACTTCACCAAAAGTATAAACACTGACACTGGAGCAGAATGAAAAACCACCTTAATGAAAGATGCCTCTTCCATACTTACTATGAGTAAAACTGTTTCAGAATTAAGGGTGAATCCCATGTCAGCTGTCAACAAGAGTATTGATTTTGGAAATGTTATATTTTTCTAGTCAGTTGCTAATCTTTCCCAACTTCATTACCTGTGAAATGAAACAAACATAAGGGAGAATATTATTTTATCATCTAAAACCAAAAAAAGTTTCAAGAAGAATCACTTTAACCTGCAAAATCTTTCAATTTTTGAGTATAAAGAAATAGACTATCAGTCAGTAAGTGGATTACAAAAATTCCTCTTACCCAAAATAACACAGATTTCCCTTAGAGTGTGGTTGTTTCTTCCACACAGAGTTATCTAATAAATTATTTTAATCTAGGAAGGATCTGTATATGTTGATTTTATAAGAAATTTTGCTAAAAAGTCTTTTTTTTTTTTTTTAATGTCAGCAGGCTATTATTTAGTGCTTATTATTTTAGACAAAAGGTCTATGAGTTTATTTTTCAGCATCCTATATTTCTGTTGTACTATCATAGGTTGATCTTTCACAGAGACAGTATGATAAGTTATCAAGAAAATGAGGAAAGACTGAGACACGCTCGGCTAAAAGACACTGAAAAACCAAGTGAGAAGGACAGAATGACCATGCTTAGAATGTGATCAGAGTTGGCCAAAAAAAAAATACATAGGTTTTGGAAAGCTTAATTCAGGAATTCATTTTCATGCTAGTAGAGGATCTCCTTACTTCCACAAGATCAACAGTGTACTGGGACTCCCACCTGTACCACTGTAACCACAGAAATGCCATTACTAGCTCAAACTGAAAGATCCTTCCCATAATGTATGTAGCAGTTTAAAATCAGGATGCTTACAGAAAAGTCTAGTAAGGAGTTAAGCCTTGATTTTTTTTTTTCAATATACTCTCCCAGTTTTCAAAAAATTAATGAAATTCCTGAACTACAGATCACATCTGTGTTTAATATGCCTTCAGCAGGCAACCTCTTCCCACTTAGTTCTGGGTATAAGAAACTCAACAAACTATATTTTGTAACATAATATACGACATCAAATTTTTTTACCATACCACCATAATTTTTTAGTACTGTAGGATATACTGCTGGGGTGGTGGGTCAGGGTGATGAGGACCATGACTAGGTTCAGGCTGGGGTTTCAAGGTGGTTCCCAGGTGTCAGAGTGAGGCCCACACTATGGTGCTTCAAGGTCAGAGAACTGTAAGGTGGTCCTGAACCCAGGCAGCTGGACCTCAGGAGACATAAGTAGAAGGAGGAGAACCCATTCAGTGCTGAAAGCAGCAAAAGACAGTGTTGAGGTTTAACCTGGCAGGTGGCTAAGCACCCCAGTCATTCACTCCCCCTTCCCAGTGGGATGTGGGAGAGAGCTGGTAAAAAAATAATGGAGAATTTGTGGGTAGAGATGAAACTATTTGCTAAGATAGAGAAAAGTAAAAGGATAATAGTTATGATCATATATATATATATGAATGAATAAGCGATGCACAAGCAATTGCTCACCATCCCCTGACCAATGCCCAGCTAGCCCCTCAAGCAGCAGAAGAAAACGACATGAACACTCACCCCCTTCAAAACTCCTTTCACTTGATGTCATATGGCATGGAATATCACTTTGTCCAGTTTAAGTCAGCTGTCCTAATTCTGTTCCTTCCCAGCTTCTTGGGCCCTTCACTGTGAATGGCCTTGGCTCTGTACAACACTGATGAGCAAAAAATAACGCCAGTATGTTATCAACATTTTTTTTTTCCTAGAACCAGCACATAGCATCATGTGAGACACTCTAAAGAAAACAATTCCATTCCAGCTGCAACTGTGGCAGATAATTTTTTTGTTTGCTTCTCCTGAGGAAAACTCTCACCTGCAGGCATTTTGTGGGAAAAGCCTGCAACAATAATAGATGACATTAGTCACATCTAAATAGTTGTGTAGGTAGTTGCTATCCTAGTACACCTACCCCTCTCAATCCTGCCAGTGCTATCCTTGCATCTGAAATTTGTTCTGTAAAGTGCCTTAATTTCACGCTTTGTTTCTCTAGGTCTGAGCCATGGAAATTAGGTCCTACAGTAATGAAAACAGTAAGTTGGTCAGTCACCAAGCCTCAGATCACTTCAGTTGCATGGCACCACCCATACAGCAAAGATGCATTGCTGTTGCACAAACAATTGCTTTGAGGAAAGAACAAAAAAGAGAATTTAATTGACTGTCTCCTTAGGTTGAGCTCATGAATAACCAATAAGGTGACTGCATCATTTACAATACATTTCTGACCTCCTACAGCCCTGCACTATCTAATATGAATAAATACAATCATTACTTGCCTCAAAGTTGACTTCTGCATCACTTTTCACTGACTTGTAAATATTTAACTTGCTAGGCAAGTACCTGCAGCTCTGTGAAGCTGCAGCCTCCCAGATCGCAATCATAATTCATTTTTGACCTGGCATAGTCTCCTCCCTGATGGGACTCGACATGAGAATTTCTCTGAAGCTTCAAGTTCAACTCTCTGAAGATCTTATTCCTCAGATCCACACCTAGGCATCAGTGCTGAACATCTTATATTGTTACAATCACATAGAACAACTGTGCTAACTGTTCCTCACTTGAAACCTGAACAGAAAATGCAACATGTCAGCATCTTGAATGTAAGATGTCCTCTCCAGGGAATCCTCCTACCTTCTGAAGAACTGCCAACATTCACAGGCTGCTGAGATTATAAATATAAGAAGTAAAATTTAACTTTATTTTGCTGAGATACTACATGCTGTTATACTAAGGGGGAAAAAGCCATTTAAATTTGGGAACCCTGAGTGTTGATCTTAGCAAACTGGAACCTCAATATAATCTGCAAATTAAACAAATCTCTAGATGTTTTTGAAAACATCCTGTCAATATTCTGCTTAATACAATATTAAAATGTTTTCATTACATTCTCAACATAGCAATTAAAACAGTAATCACTTAATCTATATATTTGTGCAGTTAGATCTGATTCTGTTACTCCTAATTCCCCTTAATACAATTATGAGTATGTCATGATACATAAGAATGTTTTCTCATCTCCTGTTCATTATGATTTACCACATTTCCCCTTCATTTTTTATATTTCTTATTCCCTTTATCACGTTTCCCCTTCATTTTTTTCCACATTTCTTATTCTCTTTGTTTTTATTTCCCTGTTGTTCCTTTATAACACTAACAGTTCAGTACTTTACAATGAAACAGGTAAGTGAGTTTGCCTCTTAGGAAAAATCACTGATATATCCTGGTTCATCAGTTTTTCTCTCAAGCTTTAGAGTTTTGAAAAAAGTATGAGGAGTTTCTCGAATCTATAGAGATAGTCAGGGGATGTTTCATTTAACTTTTTTTTTTTTTTTTTTTTGGGGTACCACTTATCACAACTTGTAGAATACAAAACCTTCACACAAGCTTTTGCTAAAGTTATCACAGGATTAAACCTGATTGTATTGTTACATTATATTATTTTTCTTTAAAATTTCCTACTTGTGAGCACAAACTTTCCAAATAAAACCTCTGTTTAATCTACACCGACAAATCAGTTTATCTTCAAATTAGATACTGTCATTTCAAATCTCAGTAGCTTTTAGTTAACTCTGATTAAATTGTTAAATTTTGTTATTTTCAAAATATGTTGGGCAAAATCTGTATTTCAACTGGCTACTGCAAAACTTTTTTTTTTTAATCTGTTGTCCTGATTATATCCACTATACAAATGAAGAAGAATGCCTACTTAAAAAAAATAAAAAATCTTGTTTTATTCAAAAATCAGTGTAACATTTACACAGCGATCAAACCACAAGTAGGTTCTGAACCCATTTTCTGTAGCTACAAGCTTATTAAATACATCTGAGTTCTGATGGAAGAACCACATATTCATGGCCAGAATAAAGGATCTTTGCTTACCTGTCTCATCTGAAGTATGAACAGGAGGTTTCTGTTATGAGGAGTCAATGCTGCATGAAGCTCTGGGAGACCTGATGTAAAACCCATATCATGTAGGCTTGATGCAAGAGAGAACATGAAGTCACTGTGGAGAGAGTCAAGAGAAAAAGTGAACTAGCCTAGAAAACAGCATATACATGTCAACTATGTACAGCTATTCTCAAATTAAATGAATATGGTAAGATGGCATTTATGAAGGACAGTGGGCAGGATGGTGTTAAAGTATAAGGTAATAAAACTAGCACTGGATTCTTCTTTATTTTAAAATTGGACTATCCTGAAACAAAGGCCAGAGATGACTGATAGTATAGAAACAGAGAAGAAAGGAAAGGATATGAATGAAGCAAATGATGAAAGGAGTAAAAGTAGTAATGAGGAAGATCAAGAGAGAGAAGACATACAATTTCAGGAAAGGGGAACATTAGGAAAAAACACTTGGAAAACATCTGTCAATACTGAGGAACTTAAAAATTTATATAATAAAAAGATAGGAAGGACAAGGAAAGGTGTTACTGCTATAATTTCCTTTCCTTTCAGAAAGGCCTGCCTGTCCCTTTTTAGCATCTCAAAACTGTGACTACTGTCTTTAGAAATCCACTCCAAATTTAGTTAGCGATGTCTTCTGTAGCATCACATTACATTTATGGCTGTACCAAACTCATCATGGAGAGATACTTTAACTTTCAATTTTTGATTGCTTCCATTTTTTTTTTTTAATCTTTGTCTTCAAAGCAGGAGCTTAGATCAGATCAATAACTGTATTATATATCCTTCTCTTCATGTTCTCACTATGACTAAATACACATAGCTAGTGAACTGTGTCTTCTAATACCACCTCACACCTCAGAATTATGATCTGGGTATATATGTTAGGGGATACAATTACAGTTTAAAATATAGTGTGCATTTTAGAAAACCTGAATTCAATCTTTGCTCATATAGTCTTACATATTTTGGATGGGTAATGCATTTCCTGTCATTTATTACTAGGCTCCATTGAAATGATAAGTCATATTTGGAATATATGATTTCGTAATTCAGTCTAAGGTACTAAATCCAGACACACTGGTGCAAGAATTGAACACCATAGCAACAGCTTTATGTACCTGCAATTTTTCATCATCTGCTCTGCTGCACACTTTCACAAAATCAAGAATGTTGTTTTGGTGGTCACTTTGCCTGCTTCACTGCTGCATACTAGAAGATAAATTCTGGTGGCTGATTTTTATTACTGGATATTTTTAGCTAACTGTGTTGATTTAGCCCTAATTACTTATATGCTGTGTCAGATAGATTAAATATTTCCAGGTGTGTATTTCATTAAGCCTTTTTAATCAATTTTATTAAGGGACTAACTCACCAAATCAGCATGCTTAATTGGCCAAATAAGTTACAAACAGAGTAAGAATAATGTCATAGTTAAATGGAAGGTTGGATAAAATAAAATCTGTACTCCTGATGGACCGAACACTACAAAAGACCTTGGGCAAATCATTTATGTTTAAAAGTTCACATTTCAACACAGATTTTAAATCTTTCCTATTTTCTTATCAATACTTCCCGATGAACAGAAATAATCCAGTAAACCATCACTAGAATATGAGTTGCTGCTTTTTCTTTTCTTGTCTGCCTTATCAAACAACTATTGTCACATACATCCCTTTTCCAAGACTTTATTTTTTTCAAGCTACAGGCCAAACGTAGGACTAGCCTACAGTGGAGAGTTACGGATTTCAGTCATTTAGTCCAATAATTTACATATTTGATTTCAGCCTTCTCTAACCCTAATTCCTAACTGAACATCTGTAGTATGTATTTAAATAATTCAACTGTCCATTATTTAACATCTAGAGGACAGTGGAAAATGGACAATGGAAAAATATGGACTTTGTGTTAACTGCTATTTCTTCCCTAACTTAATTGCACAGTGCTCTGGATTTTGATGGGCCTTATCAACTTGAATTAATGTGATTTTGCATAATATTTGACTTTAAGTTGTAAGTGCTGTTTCATGCACTGGGAAATGGTGCTTGAATTGTTCTGTGTAAAATGAGCTCAAGTAACCCTGTGCTCATCTCCATCACTTTTTTTTTTTTTTTTTTTTTGTGTGTGTGTGTGTGTGTGTAGTATGTTGAATGGACTTCCAGACTAACTGTCTGTGGAATGAACTGACCTTTACCTGTACTTTTTTAGATTAAACTGAACGCTCTGTGTTATTCTGCTTACTACCTCACCTGCACTGAAGCAGTAAACTTACAGTTGTGATAATAAACTAGGTTAACTAATGCAGAGGTTACACAACCAGAATTTTGGTAATAAAAATAAATAAATTTGTGACCGAACTTTTCTGGCTACTTTCACGTGCTTTGTGAAGTACATTAAATACACACAAAAAAGAAATGTGGTTTTCCAAATTAGTCAGTTTTTCACTTTGTAAACATTCTGGAAATTCATAAATACCCTAACAGCAAACTTTATTAAATCTGGTATGTTTTCTCAGATTCCTCAAGATTTCAAATCATATGTTTGTCCAGAGGTAGCAGCATGTTAACAAACATAATATCTACAACTAAAAAACTGTTGTTCTGCCATCTTATTTTAAAACCCTTATCAAACAGCAGAGATCAGCAACAGATGTTGCCCATGCAGTCCATTTATCATGGGCCTCAACAGGCAGAAGTCAGAAGGCGCTAAATCCAGACTATAGAGTGGGTGTGGCAGGACATTCCAGCCATGATCAGCAATGTGCTCCATGGTCTTCAAACTGGTATGGGGCCTGGTGTTATTGTGTTGCAAGAGAAAGGCTGTCTTTATCTCTGTCCTGCAAGTTTGAACCTTCAGCTTAGTCAGTGTTGCTATGCAGAGGTCAGAGTTGATAGTTTGTTGTTTTCCTGGAAGGATCACTCTTTTCCTATTCCAAAAGACAGTGCACATCACTTCATGTGCTAAGGGCTGCATCTTTTACTTCAACTGGGAATTCACATGGACTACCATGGACTCCACTTCATGGACTGTTTTGACTAGAGCTTGTAGTGGTGATATCACATCTGACAACCATTAATGATGTGATCCAGGAAACTTTCACCTTCAGCCTTGTATTAGTTCAATAGGTCCTGACAAACGTACATACAGCATTCTTTCTGCTCCCGTGTGAGAGTTCATGGGACCCACCTGGCACAAACTTTACAATATTACAATGTCGCTACCACCATTTCCAAAGCTTGGAAGGTGATATTACACTCCATACACAGTTCTCTGATTGTAACCTGTCAATTTGCATGGATGAGCTGATTAAGATGCTCTTCATTTCATGGTGTGACAGCTGTGCATGGTTGTCTGGAACGTGGCTTGTCTTTCACATCTCTGTTGCCACTGCTGAAATACACCACCCACCAATTCACTGTGCTGGTATCCACAGTTTGGTATCCATAAACATTCAGTAAGCACAGATGAATTTCAGTGGGTGTCATTTTTTCTTCAGGGAGGAATTCAGTTACACACCTTTGCTTCATACACGCTTCTATATCTGACACCATTTTCTCAGGCTTCCCGTCTGCTGCTGTTTGTCACATGGCAACAAAATGTAGTGGAATGTTGATGGGAAATTTCAACCTCTACTGCCATACCACCAAGATCCAGCTCTGACATCATGGGTCAGCATAATAAAATAGGGGGAATTACTTTAAGTACAGCCTATGTAGACTGCTAATTCAGTTTTACAGTACACAAGGAATGGTTAACTGTATTTACAAGTAACACCTGAAGTATACAGAAAGAAAGAGTGGCTTGTTATCCCTTTGGCAGTACACAGCACAATCTCTGGTCTCTGCTAATCTATCCATGCCAACTGTTATTCTTGTTTTCTAAAGCTATTTCTGAAGCTGAGTGTGTGTTTTTGAAATAAATAGGCTGACCAAATTGCAAGCTTTATCAAAATATTATGAAAAGGGGCCAGGTGCTTTCCAGTGTTTTGGTTATCTAAAACATTTTTCACTGTGGAGCTTTTAGTGTCATCTACCTGTTAGCAGAGGATCTTTACTCATAAAAATATAGCACCAATATTAACAATTTTTGTCTACTACTCGTTGATGTACAGAGCAGAGAGAGCAAGGCAGTAAAAAAGCTTGAGTTCATTCCTCCATTTGTTTTATTTATTTTTGCAGTTTATTTTAAATAGATTCTCTCTTGGGCTTCTTGCTTCTGCAAGCAGTAAATCAAGCAGTGGAGCGAAAGAGCACTTGAAAGGATTACAGCACCAGTTGGGTTTAAACAACTCCATCTCAGCAGGGCAAAAAGGTCAACTTCACTGCAATGAACCCAGTTGTTAGGAAGTCAGTGTTGTGAGCTTCTTCACACAAATATTGTTTTAATATATGTGATATTATTTTTCCAATTATGACTGTGTAATCAAAGGCAATTCTTTCCCTTCTGAAATATGTTGCTTAACTTTTGCTCTTAATCCAGAATCCAAATATACACAACCGTATAAAACTACAGAATATTTGCCTTCATATTCATAAGACATTATTCAAGCTTCCCACAAAACAAAACAAAACAAAACAAAACAAACAAAAAAACCCAAAACAGCATGCAATATCATGTAGTTTTTACCTATCTATAGGGTGAACCACAAGCTCTTTTGTATTTATTCTAGGTATAGGGGAGGGAATTCAAAATTTTAAGGAACTGATGTTCTCTGAGGAATTCCCAGTTTTTTTTTTTTTTTTTTTTTTTTTTAATAAAATGCCATCCTTAGGTGAAGCTCGTTCATTTATATGCACATTATTGTACCAAAACACACCTCCATGCCAAAAACCACTTGCCTTCAAGGTGCCACTACACCTCACTGAGCAGGCACTCTAATTTTTAGCCTATACTTTTAGAAGAGAAGTGAGAGAATTTTACATCAATCAAAATAAAGATACGTATGACTACAGTCACACATGCTCCACCTGTAAAATAAGAAATAGTATAAAAATGACCTAAGAATACGGGGAGGATTAGGGAAGATACCATTTCAAACAAGTCAGGAGAACATCTCTGACTTCTGGGATCATTTGACAGGCTGAGCCTCTCTTTCCCTCACTGGGACACCTATTGGGTAAGATTCATTCACTTGGTCATACTGAGAGCTTCCCTGGGAAACTTAGTGATCTTGATAGAGTTGTTTTATAACTTAGTGCATTTGTGGCCAGGTTGTATTTTTCATTATTCTTTGCATATGCTTTGCAGACAATGAATTTATCACTGGCAATCCAAGAGAAGCTGTAATCTGCTGCTAATAAACTGCACCATTCACTATGCTAGCCGTGTGTGTTCTGATTGAATACTGCTAGATGAATCAAGCAGTGCCGCACTTGTGAATCCATAATCATGATAGCTCATATACCAAACACAACCAGACAGACAGCACCAAATTGAGTGTCACTAAGAATGCTGCCCTTTAACATGACACCATATTGTCACCAGACCAGAGTTCACTGCTGTCAAAACACGTAGGTCGCTCTGAAAATAATGCCTACAAAAAATACAAAGATCACAATGACAGTATTTGATAGAGCAGATTCTCAGCTACAAAATACTGTTTTCCAGCATCATCACCACCATTAGCTATGCAATTTCACAAACGATGAACAAGAGCCTGCATACCATGCTTGTAAAAATGTGCACCAGTGAAGGTGACCTGCTGTCAGTGTTGCCACTCAGGAAATGTACCACCAGTTCTACCTCTGACATCGCAGACCAATATAATAAAATAGGAGACATTACTTTCAAAGCAGTCCTTATAATTAGATATGAAGTGTAGATAATGTTTCAAATTAGATTACATATCTAATGCTACTATAATATTACAACCATATGCCTATCACAAGTAGCTGAGGCACAAAGGCAATCACATTGACATTAAAAGTAATATTAAAGTAATGGCTACATGGAGACATGTTAAAAACACCACCACATATACTTCTCTTATTACCTTTAAGGTATAAAGCATTTACATTAATTTAAAAACCATAATTACGTTATAATTAGATATTGATCATTACGCATAATCACATAATGCTTTCACCCACAGCTGCTTCTTTTCATTTTTTTCTTGTTAAAATTTTAGTCTAGTAAACCATTAGAGCCAAATTTATCTTTTTCATCTTTATTATTATTTTCCCATAATGACCCAACATCTTAATTCAACATGTTAGAAAGGAGGCAAGAGGGAAAACAGTCACTAATGTGAGTCTAAAAGACTGAGCTATTGGGGAACTCAGAATATCAGCTTCTAAAATATTTTGAAGAAGCCTGTAGATGCATTTTCATTTCAGAAAAGCTTATGAGATATATGCTACTCAATTGGATACACTTTTAAGCAGCTTGTGTAAGTATTTCTTACTTTCTTGTGATTTTATGACATTGTCATTAAATAAATATATGTACATACATATAATGTAAGGAAGCAGGTGAAAAGGACACTATATAGAAAAAAGCACAAAAATGTGTACATGAAGATGCAGTAGAAAGAACAAGTATACAGGAAGGAGATGACAAAAATCACTAAGTCAATAAATACAAGGCAAAGAAGATCCAGCCAGAATTGTAGAAAAAATAATCAGATACATGAAGCAGCAAGAGGAATTTTCTGTTGATCTAGTTTTGGCCAACATTCTTGCCATTTGCTTTAAGTAAGCTAAAAGCTTGACTATTATATTGGTTTTAGCATGTCAGTATGACTCTTGCTACTCAATTTATAAAGTTAAATTAGAGTGAATGACAGTCTCATTGACATGTTACAATCACCTGGAAAGACAGGAGATATATTGTATTTGAGAAATATTACGCTTACAATTAAATTTACATTGTATAAAGGAAATATTAAATAGCTTAAGAATAAATGTTAGATCTAGCGATCATTTTCAAACAGATTAAAAATCTCAAGTGTTTAATAGAATCATAGTATCAAAGAATTGCTTAGGTTGGAAAAGACCTTAAAGATCATCAAGTCCAACTGCAACCTAACCATACTACCCTAACACTAACAACACTCCACTAAATCATGTCCTATGTGTAATGTAATATGTAATGTTGCAATAAAAAAGTCTGATGAATACAGTCTGATGAATACAATGTACATTCTACACATTCTGCTCAAAAAGTAATGCCGCTTATTTCATTGTTTGTCCATGATGTTAGAGGCAGATGTTGATGATATGGCATGTTGGTGGCAAAGGAGGAGGCTGATCTTGTGCTAATAGGAGTTAGGTACTAAATAAAACAGGCATTTCAGACTTCTTGGTTTCCAGTTGAATCTTCTGAAGAGCTTACTGGGAAAATACTATGATACAAATTAGCAAAATAGCTTTCCTGGTAGAATTGGATGTTTAAAAGCCTCTCTAGAAATGAAGTTCTCTGGAAATAGGAAATTTCTGAAGCCTAAGTGCAACTGTTATTAAGAAATGTGAGCAAAAATATAAAATAGATGCGAAGATATTAGCTTAATTTCCAAAATTACCACTGAAAAGCTCCAGAACCTTTAATTGGTATAAAAAATTTTCAGTAACAAAGACTTTGGAAGCAAGCTGGTAAGCTGTATGGTAGGAATGAAAGCAAATATTTGAGACTAAGCAAGTGAAGAAATGCAAGAGACACAGTTTCTCAGAAAAAAAAAAAAAACAGACAAACAGAAAGTTGAATATTTTGACAGTATGGACACACTAGAATCTGGTGAACCAATCCAGAGTTGAAAAACAGTGCTTGCAAGAATAATGGAAGATACAGCAATCAGAATTTGTCATTCTATACCTGAGCACAGTATCCTGACACAGGTAAAAAATTCCATATGCTACAAGACTGAACATAGAAAGGTATGCCTAGGAAGTATGATCTAACTAAACAGAACATAGAGTATAGTTTATTTCCAATAAACATCTTTTAAACAATTCACAGCTTTGACTGTGAACAAAAAATGGCAATAGATCTTCTGTGTGTAGAAACATGTACAGATATGATGAAATGAGTACTAAAAGTCAAAATAGCCTTCTATGGAAAGCTTAATACCTACTAATTCTTAGCATCTTGTAAAGGATTTATTTTTCTTAAAATAACCCATCTGTCTATGAATGCATAGTGACTATAACATCAAAAAAATAAATGAAACTGGGACCCAAATTATTATTAATTATTAAGTTATTTAATAGGTGCGTATCTAATACTTACATGTTTTTATAGCTATTTAATCACTTCATGGTTATGTCTTAGCTACCAGGATATTAACATACAGCTGAAAGTTACCCTCTCATACATTGCTTATAGAAAAAATGGCAACAATAATTTGAAATGCATAGTAGAATATGAAATAATTTACAATTCAAAGTCATTTTCAAAAAAAAAATATTCTTGAATACAACTTGATCCAGAGTAAATAGGCTAAATAAAGTTTTAGTTGTTGTTGCTGTTTTCGTTCATCATGTATTCTCCTTCTACAGCTGACATGTTCTATCTGTATTTTTGCAACATTTTCATAAAGCCTACAAAGGATTTCTTACATAATTGGCAGCTAGCACAGCATTTTATGCCTTTAATTTTTTATGCCTTATAATTTATTAGTATCACATTTTCAATCTTACTAATTTAAGGACATCACAAAAAAACATCGATTAATAAATGCATGAGGGTTATTAGAACAGGTCTTATCATTCTGTATGAAAAAGAGTCAGCGCTAAGACTGTAACCACAGGCACTACTTTGACTGTGGAAATAAATGAGGCTTTTTCAATAAATAAATAAATAAATAAATAAATAAATAAATAAATTCACAGGTATTTTAAAGATATAAATTTACTTGTTCATACTACTCAAGATAAAATGTCATATCACCTATATATAATTACAGGCCTGCTTCTTCTGCTTCTTTAGGCATGCTATACTATGTATTTTGTAAAAGAAAATTAAATGGGTGAAAATTTTCATTATACAAAAGCTGTAACAATGAAATTTCTGTCATCATTCTCTGTTTCTTAAAGGGGAATGCAAACAATTTCCTTTACACTGAGCTAAATTTTGAAGAATTCCAGCAAAAGGCTTACTGCACACTTCCACCGCTTAATAATGCTCATACTGGAACTAGAGACAGACGGTGTTATTTATTAAATCATGTGGGAATTGTAAACATTAAACACCTAGATGTCCCTTCACTAAATAATAGAGGAGTGGGCTTTGCCATAACTTAAGGCTGTAGCTGTGGATCAGCAGAAAGCATGCCTTCTCACCATGCATTTCTTGCAGTAAAGCCTGAGTACACAGTTGTCTGTCGCACGGGGACAAACACTAATCTTTGACAGCAGCATAAACACTGGTATAAAGGAACGCAAGGGGAGTAATTCCCCCTTGTATTTACCTGAATAAATATCTAAATAAATTTGTTTATTTTGCAGTTGCTGCAAATGACAAGTTCAGTGACAGTAGATCAGGTTTGTACTAAAATTTATTTACTCCTGTGAGGCAGTGGATGGTGCATTTCAGCAGTGGTGACAGCGCTGGTGAGTCACCTCTGCTGGTGCAGATTTTTATGAACACAGCATGCAGGCTTTTGTTCATGGCCGGCAGAAATGCATAGTTAATGATGGTGACTATGTTGAAAAATAGTGTTTTCTAGCTGAGAATTTGTTCTATGAAATAGTGTTACTGTGCTCTTTGTGTCTGTTGTAGAATGGAAACAAATAGGAGGCAATACTTTCAGAACAACCTTGATTCTTACCATCCATGTATCAGGTTGATTTTGAACTCAAAACAAGTATATGGGTATGGATTATTCTAGAATTCACTTTAAATTGTATATTCTTGCATTTAAGGTCAGTGGGCAAAATATTCAAATGCCTGCATAATACAAGCTCTTTTTAAAGTATATTAGGTACCTGAATGTAATCATCCATAGGTCTCTGTATTTTCACCAATAGGACTGAAAGGTGATTTTAGTCCTGTAGCTAAAAAAATGATTAAAACATGTCTACTAGATGCAATAAATGATGACATTTAAAATTACTTTGTTTCATATCAATTTACATGGTCATAGCATCTAAATACACTTGGATCAATTACCAGTTGCATAAATTAAGTATAGTTCTAAGTTTATCCCAGTAGCTCACATGTACACAATCAAAAGAAAAGGCGGGTAACCATGTGATCAAGACTTTACAGTATATCCAAAATCATGCCAGTCCAAGAAAACACTGGCTATTTCAGAAAAAAACACAAGAGCACCTCTTGGCTCCTGAACTTATTTGAACTGAGTGTTGGAATTGGACTAAGCTAGGGCAGTTCCCATCCTTCCAGGGAAAAAAAGAGGTGAACAGAAAGGGAAGAAATTACGGTGTTTCCCAGTCCTGATAATCAGAACATAGATGAGGGCCAAGTAAGAAAAAGTCCTTCCTTGCCAGTCTGCCAGTCCCATTTTCTACACAGTTTATGAGTACAGTTCAAATTACTTTCTATATGCCTGGAATAATATGATGAACAAGAAAAAAAGACAAACAAACTTCCTGTAAATGGCAACATTGTTTTATTTACACTCATCCTCACATTGTGTAAAAGTTCAAATCACACTTAACATGAGCTCTGTAGATGTGGTGGCAGATTATACTTTATCATAAAAAATAGTAGTGGTTCCTGCAACAACTCAGTTTTAGTTTAAATCTAAATTAGTGAAATACTTTTAACAGTCCATCCTCAAGAAGGCAGTTTCCTGTTTAATGATTTAGGAGTGACAGAAAAATCATTCCCAACAAAACTGTTGAATTTAAAATGTCAATTTTGAAATATTTTTTTTTTGCCTCATGAACAACAGTAAACAGCAGTTTGAGGTTGTAAGAGATTCTGTACGTTTTTATCATTTCACTTTGTCTCTTTAGGTCTGAAGACTTAATATTGAAGAGTGAAAATTTATTTAGTGATATGTTATTTTTACTGTTGTTATAAGGCAGCTTTGTTGCGCTGACTTATACTACAGTTCTTCAAATCTCTTTAGATCAGTTCCGAATTGAGCCCTAATGATGCAGTTATTATTGCATTTGATAAACCTCCCTTTACCACCTACACTTTCTGCAAATGGAGAACAGAAGCAGAAGCTTAGTTGTACTGGCTTGCTGAATATTTACCTCTCAGCTAAATAAATAATGATGGTTCACCTCTTCTAAAGTCAATAACTACTTAATATTGCATTAAACTGATGAGTGTAAAGGAATAGTAAGCCATGTTACTGCTATAGCAATGTAATTAACTAATACAGGGAACAAGTCCCCTTTCATTTAGAATGGCAATAAAGCATCTGTTATTCATGGAGTTTGATCATAATAAAATTGCATGGAAATAAATGAACCCTATAAACCTGGACTTAATTTGATTTTCTGTGTGGAAATTTAAAAATTTGTTAAATTATAATTTTACTACTTTAGTGCCATACTATTTCTGAAGAAATTCTTATGTTGACTACTCAGCTGATGATAGCCAGCCTAACTGGGAAAATTGGGAAAAACGAGAGAAAAATATAGAGTTTTCATTTGTAGATTAGTTGTGAATATGCTGTGCATTAAGATACCAAATTCTGGATATCTAAGCTCATTACCTATTAGAGCTTTGGAATTCCTTAATTTATTACAGTTGTATTACTCCTATGATAGATTAATCCAGATTTTACATATCTTTCTTTTATTTACAGACAACTGAATTAAATATCACTCAAATTTAGTGAATCCCAGCACAGTAGTTGTGCTAAAAACAAGGTATGTAAATCCATTGCAACTCAGTGGGGTTCTTGGGAGCACCTGAGCTTGCTAATATGATCAGGGCATCCACCTCAAAATTAAATTTAACACATAGCTCTACTATCTCCTGTTTCTGTCACAGACAAAGTTTCAGGTTGCATTTTACTAATTGAATTATCATGCAGACCTGTAGATGTAGACTTAGGACACTAGGCTAACATTGTCACTGTCCTCTGGATTGTTTGTGTACCACAGAGGAATTGGCCTTTGCTGAGGAATTCTTGGTCTTTGGAGCTATTGATAGTTGGCATCCTCATGAGATGAGAGATTTGTTAAGTTCACCTGCATTTAAACATGCAGTGCATTTGTATATTGCTGTGGTTACAAATTGATCAATTCTGCAGTCACAGACAACATCAACACAAACAGAAAATCAAGATTCAACTTCTCTAATATTCACAGATACACATTTTATATACTTTTCTCCTGACAAAATTTTTTTATTAAATCTGCCCTGATTTTTTCTCCCAGAAGTGGAACCACACAAACTGATACCACTTTAAGATTTGGCATGCTGCATAAATCTCAGCTAATAACAGGAACATACAAATTAATCTGGGCAGTAACAAGGCTGGAAAAGGCTTTAGTTTCATAACATGATCGGAAGATAGACCCAAGCTTTCATGATGCAAGTGCAAGAATTTCTTATGGATTCAAAGATTAAATTCAGACCACTGTATGTTGTGCAGTGATATGTGCATGTACTTCTAAATAATCATTTAGAAGGCTTGTGATATATATTTCACACAAGTAACTGTGACTGTTTGGGGAGCATTTTAAGAGGACAAATATTGAAGCTGTTTACTGATAAGAAAATGGACACAACTTTGTCAGTATACTGACCTCTTGTATCAGGAAAAATGTAGGTCTAGGATCCCCAGTTTAATTTAATAAAGAAGTTCCCCATATGGTCAGTCTTATGACACTCCGTTCATAATACTTTTGGAACCTCTAAAGAAAAGAAAATGTGAAAAGATTTTAGCCAGTGGATTGAATAACTGAGTACACTTGCCAATGAAGATGTTATTAAAGTAATCAATAATTAAATAGCAATATAAGGACTGATTCCTAAAAGAGAAAACTGTAAGAGCTACCAAATTGCTAAAAGTCATGATTGGAAAAAAAGAAAGCTTAATGAAAACTTTTAATACAATTATTAATAATTAATAAAAATCACCAATTATTATTATATTCCAAACACATGCAGAGTGTGAAAGAGAAGGGAAGGGAAGGGAAGGGAAGGGAAGGGAAGGGAAGGGAAGGGAAGGGAAGGGAAGGGAAGGGAAGGGAAGGGAAGGGAAGGGAAGGGAAGGGAAGGGAAGGGAAGGGAAGGGAAGGGAAGGGAAGGGAAGGGAAGGGAAGGGAAGGGAAGGGAAGGGAAGGGAAGGGAAGGGGGAACAAGATGCCTGCTTAGTGCTGGAAGTGAGGGCAAGAGACCAGACTTGGTGATCTGAGGGATGTTGTGGTAGAACACTACAACTATACAGACTACATTCCGTCATGGCTTAGACCAGGTTTCTTGAAGGGGTGTTCGTGTGTGTTGCAGGGGAAGGCTGCTCTGCAACCTACACACACAGGCACTACATTACATCAGTTGAATCCTATTGGAAAGAAGCCACATAAAATGCAACTGTCAGTGTCTCTAGCTTTAAATCTATTCCCTGTGTGATTAAGCAGATCTAATTAAGCAGATTTAAGGACTTTCCAATTACATACAGAAGACTTTCTAAGTACCTCTAAGAATCCCTGTTTTTTCAGTGTCCAACAATTTCATGGCGATCCCACTGGCAGTAAAACTGGCAGAGGAAGTAATTACTTTTAACACCTTTGACTACTAAATTAACATTTTCTTATTAAATTACATAATGTAATGAATTCACAGTTAACAATTTCATGGATGACTGTAAATTTACTTTCATTTTTCCCTCTTCCTGATTATCCATATATAAGTTTTGACTGATCTGCAATTTTGCGTATAGATCCTGATCTCAGCTAAGAAGCTACTATACAAAATTAATATTTGTTCAGTTACCCTTGAACTGCATTTGTTATCTTCTAAGAGAATCTTATTACTCTGTCTTTCAGCTGCAAGCTGTTTAAAATCAAACCATGCAGAAGAAGCCAGAAGCCCCTCTAATATGGAGCATTACATTCATTCCCAGGGGAAAACTAGTCCCTCTAAAGCCTCAGAAAGAAGAAACCCATTCTTCCCAGTTTAATTTTCATCAGATAGCCACACAGAGTAGTTGGATGGGTAAGCTTTGAAATGTTATAGTTTCAGCGGTGCAGCAGTATTACACAGCTTCCACTGAAATGAAAGCAAGTTTCTATCTACCAGTGAGTAATGTGTTCTCTCAACACACGGGGAACATACCCGAACACAAGAAAGATCCTGTCTACCTAAATGTGTTGTCCTCTGAGCTTTTTCTACACATTACAAGCAAGTTTCCCTTTTATTCATATATGCAAACTTGTTGTTTGGGGCAGTGCTGTCAATATTGCATGAACACAAAGTCCTGAAACATTTCTGCTTTGTGGTTAATTTAGAGCTCACTGGCAGCTGGCTGCGCTCTTTTATTTATTGGTTCTTCAAGAGCACTCACTGAAGCACCATTCCTGGTCCACCCAATGGAATGAGGTGCATCATCAAGGCACGCTAAATCTGTCAACAAATGCACGCATTTCTTCCTGGCTGCACCTCGTTGTTAATCAAATAATCATTTTCTGTAATAAGGGAGCAGAGTGTAAACATGCTCCTCACTAATTTGTGATGTTTGAACATCTGATTCCTTAACGTTGTGAACAGGAAGCACTGATGAGCTTTACAACTGCACAGTTTGGTTCCAATTAAATTTTTAATGAAACAAAAGTCAAGCCCAACTGTGATTTGTGGCAGTTTTGATTTCATCAGTGCCCTCTCACATCCTCTCATTTGGTGAGGTTTCCCCCACTGAGCATAAATATTGATGGTTGACAAAATAGTGAACACTGAGTGAAGTGTACCAAGCAGTTTTTCCGAGCTGTCACTTGATTTTTCATTCTTTTAGGGGCTGTTGACAGATTGGCAATCAAGCTTATCTTGAATTTTCAAGTCCATTGAAATCTATTTTCAGAATGGATATCCCAGGGTGATGGTAAGGCAAAGGAAGCAAAGTGTGCTTGCACCATCGAGCACAGTGCTCTAAGCTGATAGAAAATGTTTGAAGCTATTTAACTTCTCTGTAGGAGCCACAAAAGTCTGTTACTTCCTGCCACTAATAAATGCCATGGAGGCCGGTTGCTTTCAAAGCTCCCAGTAAAACTTACTGGTGGTGTTTTCACAAGAACACAGCAGAAGGGAGGAAAACTAATTTAAGAGATGTTTGCAGCGGTGAAATAGTGCTCAAAGCTATAGCATTAATGACAGTAGTCAGTAGCAGCAGCTGACTGCATGGATTTAAATGGCAATCTGCTTGGCAGTAGCAGTGTAAAAACAACCCAGATACTGAATTGCACCATCCCTTTTGTAGATAGACCTAGCAGATTGGGTGATCTGACTATTGGATACTAAACTCCGTAACCAATGAGGTTAGATAAAGGAAGAAGAAGACAAACTTTGGGTCTGTGCCTTTGTTTAGCATGGATTCTGTGACAGTTTGCAGCAAGGCGTGGAAAGGTGAGGCAAGGCGAGGTGAGGCAAGGTGAAAGAGAAGAGAAGAGAAGAGAAGAGAAGAGAAGAGAAGAGAAGAGAAGAGAAGAGAAGAGAAGAGAAGAGAAGAGAAGAGAAGAGAAGAGAAGAGAAGAGAAGAGAAGAGAAGAGAAGAGAAGAGAAGAGAAGAGAAGAGAAGAGAAGAGAAGAGAAGAGAAGAGAAGAGAAGAGAAGAGAAGAGAAGAGCTTTAAATTAAGGAAATAATTCCAGTAGTCCCATGGTGGGGAATGGAGTCCCCCATCCTGTTCAGACTGGCTCAGCTTCTAAGAGTACAGCAGAATGGTACAGCAGCTGTTGAGATGAGGATGGGGCTGCACATGCCTGACATTAGCCTCCTAAATTAATTCTAAACTCAGATTATCAAAAGTATAGCACTATTTTTCTGTCAAAGAATCTGACTGTTTTTTTCTTAAGTTCTAGTTTGGAAAAAAAAAAAAAAAAAAAAAAAAGGCCACTTATTCTGGATTCTTTAATACAGAATTAGAAGGATATTTGTAAGCATATAATTTGGAAAGAGTCTTGCCTGGAGTTCTTTGAGTTCAAAAGATGGTGGACCTTAAAGCCATCCTTCAATTCTCGAAACTTTATTTACTTATATTAGAGGCACTTTAAATGCATCCTCCTACATCAGATATGCCAAGAATGTATTCTCAAGGAGGAAGTATGTAAATACTCTATCCAAAAAAGCACTGTCTATTTTTACATAGTCACATTTCCTCATTCATCATCAATGCAAAACAAAAAGTCTGACTCTTGTGTATTTCTTCAAGTTTCATAAGTGAATGGTGGAATACAGGAGTCATCATAAAAGATCTGTTAGTATGCTTTTCCTGTTGCTCCCAGTTTATTCCAGTGTACCTGCATGGTGAGTTACAAAAGGAAAATATTTTAGATTTCTAATTTCTGCAAATGTAGCTATGATTCTCAAAAGTATGTTTTCTTAGATGTAAAAGCACTACATATTTTATTTGAATCCTCCAAACCATGCCTTTGGAGACCGACTCCAAACATCCTACTGCTGTGACAGTCTTTCTCACAGCAATCTCTACTTTCTCATTATTAATCCAATTTTATAGTGCCTACTTCTTTCTTCAATTGCTATACTAAATAATTTTCCTTATTCACTGGAGTTAACACTCTGGCAAAGATAATATATTATCTTTTCTCTTAGCACTACTCAGACACGGCATCTCCTTGCAAAACATTTCCTCAGAAGACATTCACCCATTTTTCTAGCAGTTTTATGAGTTATTTGCTGACTTGAATTTTCCAAAAGATTTGGGAAAATGTGGTGCCAGGTTTGTTTTCTGTCTTTTTATTTTGTTGTTTATATTTTTCTGATTTCTGTTTGTGTTATTTTTCCTTTATAACTATTATATGGGACAGGCCTTTTAATACTAAGCTTATTTTTGTGCTATATGTTTTCTTATAAAACTGTCTTAGAAAGATGTTAAACTAACCCTGGTTCCTCCTGGAAGCAGTAAGACATTTCTCTTGTTTGCTCAGCAGTATCTTTTAGCTTTCCTTTCATATGAAGTACAAGAATTTTTCAAATAAGGCTTCATTTCTTATCCAGTCAGATACTAAAATATGGACATTACAATTGCAGTGGCAGCTTTAGCTGGAAGTTTGTGTCATAATTTCAAATGGAAAAATGTTTCTTTTATTCAGTCATTCTCCAAAGCACTGGCATAATAACCACCTCCCTTCTATAATGGAATATAGGTTTTAAAAATTATTCTGTTTTCTTTAAAGAACTTTGAGCTTCATGAACTCACATCTAATGATGTTCTTCCTACTGCCTATTTTTACTGGTCTTTTTCAGTACATTTTAAGGCACAGTACTATAATCTATTACCTTATACTGCTGTGAACATTTTCTTAAATATGCTAAGTATTCCAAATTAATTCCTTTTCAGTTATCTCTTCAAGATATGCATATTATGCTTATATATATCTCAAATGAGTTTCTGTAACTACATATATAATGATTCTAAGACCTATGACTGGAATCTTTTCTTCGTTGGGTCATTATACTATCTTTATGTTATTTAAGTATCCATTTGTTTTGTAACATTTCTGAAATCTTTTTATTGCCATTAATATGATGTCCTATGAAAGGATAAAAATAATTTAAACAAAAAAAGCCTTTGTATCTAAGTTCAAGTTACTACAAATATACAAATTGTTGTCTGATGCCATAAGAAGATGAGAAAAACAGGAAATAGAGATGATATACAGTACAACTTTTCAGCTACGAAAAGTAAGGGAACAGAGAGACACTGTTTTTTTCATCATCCAGAAAGTAAGTTCTACAGCATATTTTCCTTTAGAAATAAGAGAGAAAAGAAATCTCTCTAGCAAACTGGTGGGAAGAGATAACACAGAACAAAGAATCCTAGAATGGGTTGGGTTGGAAGGGACCTCAAGAACCATCAAGTTCCAGCCACCTGTTACAGGCTGGGTTGCCAACCAGTAGGTCATGTACTAGGTTAGATTGCCCAGGGGCCCACCCATCCTGGCCTTAAACACCTCCAAGGATGGGGCACCCACAACCTCTCTGGGCAGCATGTTCCAGCACCTCACCACTTTCAATAAAAAACTTCCCCTTGACGTCAAATCTAAATCTCCCTTCTTTTAGTTTAAAACTTCCCTCTCATTCTATCACTATCTACCCATGTAAAAAGTTGATTTCCCTCATGTTTATAAACTGTCTTTAAATACTGGAAGGCCACAATGAGGTCTCCCTGCAGCCTTCTCTTTTCCAGGCTGAACAAGTCTAGTCCTTTCAGCTTGTCTTCATAGGAGAGGTGCTCCAGCCTTTGGATCTTCCTCGTGGCCCTTGTCTGGACCATCTCCATATCTTCACACTAAAGCTCCACGTCTTTCCTGTGTTGGTGGCCGAGAATGGGACACAGTACTCCAATTGAGGCCTCACACTGGCAGAATAGAGGGGGACAATCTCCTCCCTTGCCCTGCTGGTCACCCCTCTTCTGATGTGACTCAGGATACCATCGGCCTTCCAGGCTGCAAGCACACACTACTGGCTCATGTTTTTCATCAACCAGGATCCCTAAGTCCTTCTCAGCAGGGCTACTTTCAAGGATTTCTTCTCCCGGTTTGAATACATATCTGGGATTAGCTCAACCCAAGTGCAAAATCTCACACTTTGCTTTATTGAACCTCATTATCTTCACAAGGGCCCACCTTTCCAGTTTATCAAGGTCCCTCTGAAATGCATTCCTTCCTTCTGCTGTATCAACCACACCAATCAGCTTGGTGTCATCAAGATAATGTGCCATCATATATTTTATTTCATAAATACATATACCTCGAGGTTAAACTGCAGTGAAAATCACTGTGATTGATATTTTAGAAATCCAAAAAACTAGGAAATGAATAATGATTAAAAAAAAATCTTGAAGAAATATAATGCACTACATTATTACATATTTTGTTCTTATATAGATAGGTTCAAAGCACAAATTTGTCATGCCTGCAAAAAAATATTTCAGAAAGTTACAATCTTTGATATCCCAGTCTTTGCTGACAGGAACTAGTTTTTAGTCTGAGTTTCATGACAATTACACAGAAAATGCATCTGATATTGTGTTTAAGAACCATCAAACTTTACTAAGCCTCACTGCGCACTTCCTGCTCTTCAGAATCCCTAATATCTTTTGTTTCCCTAAGAGGTTTTCTTCTAAAGATTGTGGATTGATTCTCTGTAGATGCAATTCAATTTCTCTAGTTATAAAGCAAGATGGAAAGCATATTATTACTAAGCTACTAGACAAAAACCTAGCATTGCAGAGCTAAAATTGTAGGATTAGCTCTTGTTAATACTGTGTATTGATTTCATTGTAATTCTACAATGGGATTGGACAAAAGAATTCAACAAGTCATCTACTTCATCCTAAACTAAAGATGGCACTATTTTAAAAGTTACAGAATAGACTATGCATTTGCAATGTGAACTATCTGCCTGCTTGTCAGCCAATTGGATATGTTGAATCTATGGTAGATGTGGAGAGTTGCATTTGTCTATAATTTGTCTGTCACGCACCTGCAATTGTTTAATCTTCCATGGATTCTGGAGAGAAGACAGGCACCAAAACCTCAACTGTATTTGAAAATAAATCAATACAGATGAACATTGATGGTGCTAGAAATGCAGTGTTATACCTATCATGTCTATTTCACACTGTGGTCAAAGAGAATAAAATATCAAAATGATCTTGATAGTCATATTAGTTGTATATATAAGCCATATGGTATTGACAAATGAAAAAAATCTTAGTGTTAGATCTTTTTTACTATTATACGTCAGAAGACAAATTTGGAGGACTGTATATCTGGGCCTATAATGGATACTTAGCAACCATGTTTGCTGATAGCATCTCAAGCACTACAGAAATTAACAATTAATGGCATTTATTTCCTCTTCTTCTGCTTCAAATCCTCTAGAATCCCCTCACTTTCAGAGGCTCAGTTAGATCAGGTATAAAATTCTTTTGGATGAGTTAGTTGCTGAGCATAGCGGTAGAGAGTTGAGTTTCACTTAGAAAATTTATTGTTTTTCAGGTAGTGGTATTGTCCAAAAGTGATGATAGTAGTCATTCTTATTGTTTCTGCAGAAACAGAAACCTTTCTGTTTAGAATTTACAACTTCAGGCAAGGTGCCAGAGACAAGTATAGATCTGTCACCACATTTAAACCACTTTCACTGCCAAAGAAGGTCAGGCAAAGCCACACTCTTTTAATGGCACGTTGTGCCATAAGTATCATTGTCCTATATGTTTTCACCCATCAGAACTTATTGCTTAAAATACCTAACAGGGATGCTATAATTCCAAAGGCTGGATAGTTTAGAGCAACATCAAGCATTTCAGTTTGAAAGGAAATGATGACAATCCAAGTGCTAACTCTGAGTGATGAAGCTGAAGTTGTATGAGCTCAGAAAGTCAAAAACCTCCAGTAGTTTTTGTGCAATTACTTTGAAAAAAATCACCAAAAAAAAAAAAAACACCAAAAAAAAAAACAATAAAGTAACACAGAGAAGGTGCAAATCCTCAGTAAAATCAGACTTCTGCTATGTACCACTGAACAGTCAACATCTACATTTGGCTAGAATGAACAGCCACAAGGGATCTAATCTGCATTCGATGGTGGGCCAAAACACTGTGCAGAATACATGTAAGTAACACTGGCAGATAGCTGCTTCTGAAAGTGTTGCATCATAAAGAGGAATATGAACAGGATAATGGACTTGGGCCCAAAACCTTGACTAACAGAGGATGAGTCAGTGACAGTGTAGACAAAAAGGGAATGGAAGTAGTTCAAACTACCCAGATTATATAACATAGGAGATTTTACTGATATAAATATCAAGACTACTACATCATTTACTATATTATCCAAGAAATTCCATGATTCCCTTTATTAGAGTAGGATTTTTAGTCAGGATACTAATTTCTTCTTTTAAAAATGTACCTTCCATCTTCAGCTTTGCAAAAACTATTTTCACAGGTGCTTGGCATACAGAAATTCCCAGGATTCAATTTATGTTTAGTATTCAATTCATTACACCAATGCCTCTAAATTTGGTACACAGGATAATACTAATTTCTTAAACGAGTCTAGCTCCAGTGAAATTGAAAAGAGCCACATGCATTCATTTACATTCAGAATCTAATGGATAATTTGAAAATGCTGAAATATCTTTGATGTGTTCAATATTACAAAAAAACATAAAATTTATTTTCCTTTAGCTATACCTTATGGCCAGCGAACATATCTTTCAGTAGGAAAATATACTAGGATTCTATGCCATCAGATATATAGATATTTGTTTGTAAACATTAAGCAGGCATTGTTTGGCAAGAACGTAGGGCAGAGTCACATTTAGGGAGTAAAAAAAATACAGATTAGATTCTCCACATCTTGGCAAAGTTGAACACAACATTTTTGTACTTATAGAATTCATTCTCCTTATTCACAGACAACTTTTACTAAAGGAAGAAAAAATAAATAGGAAAGGAGATAAATAAATTAAATTCCTAAATCATAAACATTTTGGGACTTTTACAGTGATGAAGAAACTGCTTGTACAGATGGCTTTCCTGCCTTTTTTGCAGTCTCTTCTTCATTTATTCTTTGGAATACTAGAGATAGGAAATGAAAGCACAGTACAAGTTGCTTCTGAATATGGCTACGCAATGTCTAATTTACTTCTTTTTTTCCTGTTCTACTTCACTAGTCAGCCCCACAATAACACAATACATTCACAGAAATCCCATTCTTTTAGGTGTCCTGTTCCCCACCCTTTTCTTTCTCTGTTAATTTGAATTACTAATTAATTCAGTCTTTAATATCTTATGCTATTCTGGTTATTTACAAAATATAGTTAACACTAGGGATTTCCATAACCCTTTTTTATACACAAGGCTATTAACTGCATTCTTGCACCTCTAAGGTCACAGAAAACTTTTTTACAACTATTTCCTGTTTATTTCATGCACAGTATTAAGAAAGACCCCCAACATGCTTTTTTTAATTAACAGTTTTTACAATTTCTGGTTGGAAATGAGCCTGCTAGATAAAAGTGAGGGGCCTGTCACTAAGTTTTTACATTTAGTTATGCAATTTTTTAATATTATCAAAATTTCAAACTTTTCCCTGTATGAGAATCTCCTCCTCCTAGGTGTGTCATTTTTCTTTTTTCCAAACCAAAGGAACCTATCCCACAAGCTATCTCAAATACACAATTTATGATGTGCCAGCTGGTTCATTTTTCTTCCCATCCCTCCATCAGATACATCTGTACTTAGTGTCCTTAAACTTCTCTGATGATGAAGATGTTATTCTTAAAGTGCATGCACACAAAATAAAGAAATTTAATAGCAAGAATGTAATAGCGTAATTCAGGTCAGATAAGTTAGGATTTGACAGCAGCCAGTAAGTCTTTCTTAACAACAAAGTATTTATGATGCAAGTATTCTAAATGAATTACATGTGATTAAAATTACTTAATAGATATTTCAGTTTTGAAGTACTTTATGTCAAACATACCTTTTGAATATGAATATTTTCCACAATGGCTACTTCAAAAGTAATGCCTCCTATTTTATTATATTGGCTCACAACATCAGAGATGATTGTTGGTGGAATGGCAGTAGAGGTTGAACCTTTCTGCCAGTATTCCATTACATTTTGTTGCTGAGTGACAGATGGCAGCCGAGGGGAAGTCTAACAGAATGACATCTAACATGGAAGTACATGTAAAGCAAAGGCGTGTCACTGAATTCCTCTGTAAGGAGAAAATGGCACCCACTGACATTCACTGATGCTTACTGAATGTTTATGGAGTCTAAGCATTGGATGTGAGCACAGTGAGGCAGTGGGTGATGCATTTTAGCAGTGGTGACAGTGATGCAAAAGACAAGCCACATTCTGGATGGTCATAAGTAGCTCTCATACATGAAATGAAGAACATCTTGATCAGCTCATCTGTTGAAAATGATGGTGGTAATGTTGGAATGTCACAAAATTTGCACCCGGTAGGTCCCACAAATGGTCTCACAGGGACTAAAAGAATGCGATATGCAAGTTTCTCAGGACTTACTGGACAAATATGAGGCTGAAGGTGACAGACTTCTGGATTACATCATTAAATGTGGTTATGAGATGTGGTGTCACTACTATGAGCAGGAGTTAAAACGGTAGTCCATGGAGCGACGATATGTGAATTCTCCATTGAAGAGAAAGTTCAAGATGCAGTCATCAGTGAGTAAAGTGGTGTGCACTATCTTGTGGAAGGCTTGAACTTCCAGAGAAGAAGACAAGCTTACTCTTGAAACAGATAACATCAGGCTCCATACCAGTGTAAAGTTTGTAGAGTGAATCGCCAGTCTTAGCTGGACTGTTGTACCACATCCACCATATATTCCAGATTTGATGCCTTCTGATTACCATCTGTTCAGGCAAATGAAAGATGGATTGCATGGACAACATTTTCCTAATAAAAATGCCACCATACCAGCTGTGAAACAGTGGGTCATCTCCACTGGTGCAGACTTTTACAAGCATGGCATGCAGGCTTGGCATGCAGTTTGTGGCTGGTGAAAATGCATAGCTAATACTAATAACTATGCTGAGAACTAATGTTTTGTAGCTCTCTCAAATATTGTTACAGTGCTCTTTGTATCTTTTGTAGTTTCCTTGGAAATTTATAGGAAGCATTACATTTGGAGTGACCAGTGTATTTCGCATTATTGCAAAAGTACCTCCAAATTTCAGTATGAGTACACAGTCTACTGGTAACCGTAAGAATGAAAAATTCACTGTTTTCTTCTTCTCTTCCTTAAAAGGAACAAGAATCTATGTTCATAATTTTTCCTTTGAAATCACAAATTCTGTCTACTGTCTTAAGAATGGAAAAAATGTCTTGACAGAGTTGTGTTTCAAAGTACTCTATTTGTATGATATTAATGTAATATATGTAAGACATTTATGTATCTATGAGAGAAGATTAAAACAACAACAACAACAAAAATAGACAAGTTTGTTAAGAAGTCCTTGAGGTTAGAAACTATTTTTGGACACAATTCCATTCTCTTTAATGTTAGCTCTACAAGTTACAAACTCTGACTTGGTGTGTCATATAGCAGCAGAATATTTTGTTATGTTCTGTCATTTATGACCCTACCTATAGCCATACAGCTATTTCCAGTGCACACTAGTAGCACAGAATCAGTAGATTCTATCTTTTGCTAATAGAATCACCAAGTTATTTCATTTCTAACAAAAGAGAGGCCTCTGAAACTCAAGGCCACTGCTTTTTGGACTTGTAGTGAAAAATGTGAGCTTTTGGATGTCATCAACCTGCCACAGAAAATCGAGTTGCCTCAAGACCAAATGTTTGAGATGAGTATCTGAAGTAAATAGATGATATTCAAGAAGGAACAATCAGTGTTATCATCTAGTTTTCAACTTGGAGGATTTGTTTTGTGTGGCTTTTTCTTGTTTTGTCTTGTTTTCCTGTATTACTAGAGCTGTAAACAATTGCAATTCACAGAGAGAGAGAAGATAGACTAAGGAAAGAAATGGCAGAATGCACCAACAGGAGCAATGTTTTCTATGCTAGCAAATAGCTAAGACTCATTTAACCTCAATTAAACCTTCCTTCTGTACACTTTATCTTGTTTCCTGCTGCCAATCCTTACAGTCCTGAACTGGAGATAGGTAATGAACTTCCCTTTACTGTGTTAGGAGTTCACTGTACTGAAAATGACTGATATGGAGGAGCAGAAGTACTGTTGAGATTTTTTTTTTTTTTAATCCAGATCTCCTCTTTTAAAATAATTACTAACATAACTAATAGTCCAGATTACAAGTACTTACAGGATTGAATGAATGTGTGTTCTGCTTGGACAATTCATTCAACACTTAACATTTAGTTTACAAGAGAAAATAATCAGAGATGCAACAGACAAATGTAGTTTTCCAGTTTCCCAGATCCCACTTGCAAGACACTTCATATGATACTTCATACTGCTGTTTTGCAATCCCAGATATGTGTATAGACTGGGAGAAGAACTTCTTGAGAGCAGCCCCGAGGTCCTCCTCAGGAAGGACTTGGTACACGACAAGTCTGACACAAACCAGCAGTGTGTGCGTGCAGCCCAGAAGGCCTAGGCTGTATCAAAAGTGAGCTGACCAGAAGGGAGAGAGAGGGGATTGTCCTCCTCTGCTCTGATATTCTGAAGCTCCATCTGGAGTACTGTGTCCAGGCCTGGGGCTCCCAGCACAAGAATAAAATGGAGCTGATAGAGTGGGTATAAAGTAGGGCCACAAAGATGATCAGAGAACTGGAGCACCCCTCTGGGCTTGTTCAGCCTGGAGAAGGGGAAACTGTGGGAAAACCTCATTGTAGTTTTCAGTACTTAAATGGTTTTTATAAACTTGTGGTATTTATAAACTGAACAAGGCTGACACCGACTTTTTATGCAGCCTCATAGCAACAAGACAGAAACAGAGGAATATTTTTTTAAAATAAAAGAGGGGAGATTTAAGTTAGATATTAGGAGGAAAATCTTCACTCAGTGTGATGTGGCACAAGAACAGGTTGCCATGAGAAGTTGTGGATGCTCCATCCTTGGAGATGTTCAAGGCCAGGTTGGATGGAGTCCTCTGCAGCCTGATCTGGTGGGTGAAAACTCTGCCCAGAGCAAGGGGCTTGGAACTAGATGATCTTTTAGGTTCTTCTAACCAAAGCCATTTTATGCTTCTATGCTTCTATGATTCTACAAATATTCTTCCCAAATCATCAGCTTAGCACCACTGAGGGAACAAACTAGAGATAAAAGGCAAGAATTGTGCCTCCAGTTTTTTTTGATGCACGCTAGCTTCATTGGGTGTTTTCCAAAAGAAACATAGCTTCAGACAATTATTTAGGGTCTGGACAAAAGGGCAAATGTAGCCACCTGGCTTTTCAGAGAAGCAGCACTTGTACACGCATTCCATTTAGAAAGTTACCATTTAGTTGTCGGAATGTTTTATTAAATGGTGAATTTTCATAAAAGAAATCATTATACAAATACAATAATGCGTATTTTTGACAAATAAGAAAGATGTATCTGCATAATATTTTAAGTAAAAAAAATAGAATAAGGTGTACATTTAATCTATATGAAGTATTGATCTATTTAGAGATAGTGCAGTTCAATAAAGTTAGAGCAAAACATGCCATTTTTAAAACACACTTAGGACAGCAGTTTCATTGATCTGCATAAACTAAACTTAATGTGATCCTTTAATAGAGAGGGGACAGAGGGGAGCAATTAATTCCTCCTAACAAGGTAACCAAACTTACTTCTATAATAAAAATTGAAATCCACTACTGCTTACTGATTTATAAATTAATAAATATATATTCAATGTTAAGTTATACTGTTGTGTCTTCTACTGCTAGACTGTTATAGGTCATGCTTAAATACTGTAAATTGATTGTGAAACTCTAATATTTTATAAATGAAGATTTCTGGTGGACTTTTCTACCATCCTTTCTTTGGTGCTCCTCACTTTGCCTCTGGTTTTACTTCTTCTCTTTTCCTTAAGCGACAAATGGTTACAAGCAGCATAAAATGTAAGCTTATGGTTGTAGAGATACTGCATGAACAAAAGCAACGTATAAAAGAAAACTACTATTCTGTAAATCACTATAAAGTATGTTCTATTTCCCATATCATTACTAACATTATACATAAATACATCACTTTAAAAATGTGCACTTTAATTTTCAAGATGGGTACAATTGCAAAATAACTAAAATCATGGCAAACTCAAATATTGTGTCTAGGCTAGTTGCCCAAGTTCCGTCTATCAACAATCAAGAAAAAAACAAAAACAAAACAGTTTACTAAGGAAATCTATATACTAAATTAGGGGAAATTAATCCCATCTTGAAAGACTAAACCTCACAGAAAATAAATATTTAGTTTGAATAATGTACTTGACAGATTTTCAAAATTAACTAATTATACCGATCCTTTGTGCTTTTGGAGTAGCTCAAACAGCCAAAGACTGCTGGAAATGTTTCTCTCTCTTTATCTACGCACATATGTGTGAGAGAAAAAGAGCAAGAAGTGTGAATATATAAACATATATATATGGAAACACATACACACATACAGGATTCCTTCCTATTGCATGCAGGTGTTGAAGATGTGTTAGAAAAGTGTATCAAAAGATGTGATTTGATCTTTGACCTTAAGCTGGTTTTGCAAACAAACAAACAAACAAACAAAACAACAAAACAAAACAAAAAAACCTTGGTAAAAACATACCTCTTAAAATTCTTCCTGTTCTCAGCTTACATATCAATAAAGTACCTACACATCTGATATTTGCCAGAAGCAAAGAAAACCACAAACTACCAATTCCAAAAAACAAGCCTTGAAACAAGAAAAACAGAAAATCAGACAGTTTCTCTCTCTTCTTTCAGATAAGAGTCTAAGAAAAAATTTATTACCTACTCCTCTTATCACCAGCTCTCCACTTGTATTGACCTTCCTTGCCCTTTCCTGATGAGCAAAGAGCAGACACTTGACTTCCTGTTTCTTCCTTTTCCTACTGTCAGTAATTCTTCATTTGAATAATACTTTCCTCTTTGTCATGGAGCAGCCTTCAAAAATCAAGAATATTTTTACAGTGGAATCTCCTTTTTTTTTTTTTTTTTGCAACAAGTAAAGTATTTTGCACAGGTAGAGCAGTACCTTTAGTACTATTATAACAGAGAAGTCACTTCTACTAACATATGTTAACATGTCAGTAAGATTAGATATCACAGGGTTTTTTTTTAGATGAAGAAAAAACAATGCATTATTTTGATAGACAGAATTCTGCTTTTAGTCAACTGGGAAAGCACAGAACTGAAAAAAAAGTTTTTTCCTGTTTCGCTCATAGCACTAAATATGCATCAAGACAAAAATTCCTTACAAACCAATACATAGGAGAGAACTGCTGTGCCATGAAGTTGTAAACAACTGGCAAAATTGTTGGTTAAACTGTTTAGAAAAGTCTGGAAAATTTTTAAAGCTGTGGTTTAGTTATACCAGATCACAGAGATAATTGGTACAGGGCTGATACTCAAAAGTTACTGACATTAAGAGATGCTACTGTAGTTCTGCTCAGAGGTATGGGCTATTCAAGGGAAAAGTAGGTCCACAAGGAAGTAAAAGTTGTGAGATTGCCATGTTATTATTTGTTCATGTGGAAATTTTGATACATGCAGAAATGTTCTCTGATCTACTGTAAGGTATCTGTGTTATGATATCATATAATGCAACAATAATTGTCAATTTGTATTTCAAAAGCTGGCCACAAATACTGCTAGGTAAAATTGCAATGGTTTATATAAAGTTATTTTTGTCATATTCATAAAATCATAGAATCATAGAATCACCAAGGTTGGAAAAGACCCACAGGATCATCCAGACCAACCATTCACCCATCACCAATACTTCTCTCTAAATCATGTCCCTCAACACAACATCCAAACGTTCCTTGAATACATCCAGGGTTGGTGACTCCACCACCTCTCTGGGCAACCCATTCCGGTGCCTGACCACCCTTTCAGAGAAGTAGTATTTCCTAATGTCCAGTCTGAACCTTCCCTGGTGCAGCTTGAAGCCATTCCCTCTAGTCCTATCACTAGTCACACGAGAGAAGAGGCTGACCCCCAGCTCACTACAACCTCCCTTCGGTAGTTATAGAGAGCAATAAGGTCTCCTCTGAGCCTCCTCTTCTCCAGACTGAACAATCCCAGCTCCTTCAGCCACTCCTCATAAGGCCTGTGGTTCAAGGAGCTGAGGTTCAAGGAACTGAGGCTTGAATTCTGGAAGTAATTTAAAGAAATTAGATTAGATAAATGCAAACACTGCAGGTGTAGGAATAAGTAGTAAAAAACCCACGGTATTAGCTTTCTTCTGATATTTATCAACAGAGATTTTCAATGCAAATGTGTGATCTAACAAAAAATATTCCATATCATCTATTCAGGCATGGAAATTATTTTTATATAGTTTTAAATACTTATTGAATTTATTACTCAACTGGAAAAAAAAAAAGATTATTTAGAAAAAGCACATAAGCACACACCTTTAAGATATCAAAATGTAATTTAGAAAATGAGTAAGAAGTATGGAGTGTATAGATACAGATTTTCCATCAAAAATGGAATCAGAAAGAAGCGGGAAATGATTGGTTACTTTGCTCATGGAAGTCTGTCAATTGAATAAAATTGTACCAAAAATTTAAAATAAAATTTCAGAATATTGTATTTCAGATAAAGACTACAGAAAGACTTGATGTCTTTCCTTTGCCAAAGTCAGTACTTGACTATGACACATAGAGTCACAGAAACACATAGAATCATACAATCATAGAGTGTCTTGTGTTGGAAGGGACCAGAAAGATTGTCTGGTTCCACATGCTGACAGGCAGAACAAATCTTCTACATCCTTGTTCACTTCTTCCTGTGCAAAAACCACAATAAACCAATATTTGACTTACTGCCAGAAGCAGTTTTCACCATTTGAACTTCTCCTACTTCTTTCTCCAGTCTGTGGGAAGAGCATCTAGCTCAAGAAACCACTCAAAAGTTGAGAAAATTAAAATCTCTCTTCTTCAAGTCCTTGATCATCAGTGTAATGCTAATTGCTGTGGCTCTGGTTCATGACTAGCCCAATGACTGTGAATCAAATTAAAGTATTAATTTCTAAATGCTTTTTGACATCATTATGAGCATGAGCTACCTTTTTTGTTTTAAACCTCCATCACACTCCACTAAAGCAACAGACACAAATAATTTAGTAGAAAGATTCCATTTACATTCTATTCTATAGATCTTTTGAAATACTATGGAGATTATTTTTTTCCTATACTCTTCCTGTATATGAGGATTCAATTTTATTACCTTCATATATATATATATACACACATATATATATATTGATATATTAATAGTCAGGTCATTTATGTTTTCATTGTCACATCATACTACCATACAGCAAGCAGCAATGAACACTGCCCCTGTCTGAATGTGAGAAGGTATGTAGCCATAGCCAAGGCAAGCAAGAAAGGATTATGAACTGGCCCAAAAAGGTGAAGATGAAAAATCCCTTTCTGCTGTTTTGGTAAATCCATGCCTAATGCAACTTTGAAAGTACACAAAAAAAGGTAATAGAGCATTGTGTAAAAATACAAAAATGAGAGCATGTAACAAATTCTGTCTTGACACCATCTCTGAATTACTCTAGCTTTAGGCTAGGATTAATACTGTGGTGTTTCAAGCTTTTTGCTCCATCATCAGACTAACTGAGACAAGAACAGTGCTGTAATATATGAGAACAGATGCCAGCAGTTAGCTTGACACTTATCTTTTTTTGACTTCTTCACTATTTCCTCTTTGACCTTGTCTGATTGTTCTCTATGGGTGGCTTAGTAATATGGCATGTACATCTAAAGCATGTTATCTGAGATTAATCTGTTGCTCTACAGTACAAATAACTGTCATGTGATGCACTTCACTGGTTTTATGATGTTCTTCCTTGCAGGCTACTCTAAAATGGTACAGATTACCTTGATGCATTCAAAAAGCATCACAGTTCAGGACACCACTTTCTAAGAGTCTCTGCTATCCTGCTTGTTGGTCATGCCAAGAAAAGTCAGTCTTAGTTTATGCCATGCCCTTTTACCCTTAATTTAGTCTGAAGGAAGAAATCCCCCTCAACTATACATTACTTAAAAAAAAAAAAAAAAAAAAAAAAAAAAAAAAAAAAAAAGAGTAATATTTTAAGTTAGAAAAAAAGGATGAAATAAAAATGCTATCTCTTTATGAAACACACCAGCAATTGTAAAAATAGACAGTAGAAGATGAGGAATATACTTTTGTAACCAGTACTTAACTATACACACGTATGGTTCTCATGGATTACCAGATACACATACTAGAGGCAGAAATTGAAATTGAAACAGTTAGAACATTGTAACATAGAATTCTAACTAAATTTAAACTCAAAGTGCTATGTAAAGTTTGTCTGTTCTTAAACTATGCCTGGAAAAATGCAAATTTATGCATAAACCAATGCATTCATTTTTGTTCTGTGATAATTTATTCAGAATAAAACTCAATAAATTATTATGCACAGATGAAACAGACATATTCTAAACAGTAATGTGACTTGCTTTTGTATGTCATCCTTGTGTCTACACAAATAAGAATAAAGAAAAAGAATAAGGAAATAAAAAGAACCAAAGTTCTACCTATATAAATATTAATTTCGATAAGAATGATGATACATAATATCCAGTGTTTGTTTCTACATATGTACAAATGTATTTATAAGTGTCTTATGATGTTTCCATAAGATTCAGTTATTGTAGTCTACAGGGGTTGCTCCAAAAGCAGTGCCTCATATTTTATTATGTTGGCCCATGGGATGTTGGTGGTATGACAGCAGAGGCTGCATCTTGCCACCAGTATTACATTCCAGTTTGCTGCTGTGTTACAGATGGCAGCAGAGAGGCATTCTGACAAAATGGTGTCTGACATGAAAGTGAGTATGAATCAAATGTGTGGAACTGTATTCCTCCATGTGGAAAAAAATGGCACCCACTGACATTCAGTGATGCTAAAATTTTGTGGAGACCAAATAGTGGATGTGAGCACAGTAAGACACTTCAGCAGTGGTGACAGTGAGTGTGGCTCACCTCTGCTGGTGTAGCTTTTTATGGGTGCATGTCAATGGTTTACAGGCTGGCTCGGCCCAGTTCCATGACTAATGGGGCAGGGGGACCCATGGACCCACATCCTGGGAAAGGGAAAGAAGGAAAAGGGGAAAAGGGTAGGGAGATAGGCCTAAAAACAAAACAACAGCAACAGTCTGAGGAGAAAAAAACTAATTTGTTAAATATGATATTGGAATGCACGATTGCACAATATAATACAATATAATTATAATTGAAGCTAATAAATCAAATAAAATGAGAGAGAGTGTGTCCAAAAACTGAAGGCCTTGCTCTAATGCTGAAGGTGAGATGACTAGAGAGCACACAAGCTGCCGGGATGAGCAGAAAGGGATAAAAGGGTGTCTCATGATCTGCGAACAGTTTTTATCATTCCCTCTGAACGGAAAACAGAAACATGAAGTCCCCCGGGGTATGTAGTTCTTCTCTTCTGAGAACCAGGTACCTGGAACTGGAGTATTAACTCTTTCTCTCCCAGTGCACTATATGATGTTATGATGTGGAATACTGATTGCAAAGAATCATAAAACCATGACAGTGAGGCATGCAGGCTCTTGTTCATCATGGGTGAAAATGCATAGCTAATGGTGGTGACTAGAAAAAAAAAAACTGTTTTGTAGCTGAGAATTTTCTCTATCAAATAATGTTATTGAGCTCTTTATATCTATTGTACTTTCCGTGAAAATAAATAGGAGGCATTACTTTTGGAGAAACCTACACTTAAATGGCTATACACTTCTTTCATTGTACCTCACACAGAGAAAGGTTAGTATTTCTATTTCTCAAATAGAGCTGAAAGACTGACAATTAATTGTTGTGCTCAAGATGAAACAGTGATTCTGTTGATAACAGTGGTAGTGTGAAGAAACAAGTAGAGCCCTAATTGTGAAACTGTTTACTCTTTATTTTAAAGAAGGCTGCTACAAGTAAAGAAGTCAGTCTTCTTTTCCACAGTTTTGTTTCTTCCATTTTCTGTCTAGATAAGCAATTTTCATTTATCATCTGTCTCTACCACTGGAAAACAAAATAAAACATCCACAGTTCACAAAATTAACATTATCCATACAAAATAGACCTACATGAGCAGCTGCAAGACCTGCTATATATAGCAAAATATAACTTAAATAAAACTCTTTTTTTTTCTTGCAATTAGTCTGCATATTGAGAATACTTTAGAATACAGTCTTGAAACTAGAAAGTCTAATATAAAAATAAAATAAAACTGAAGCAGAATTGTGCAAACCCATGAACCAAAAGGCAGGACATACTGTGGGTTGCTTAGGCTGGGCAGCCAGGGTACCTTCAGTCTTTTGGGTACTGTGATCAAAACATTCTCTTTCAAATCCTACAACTCTCTTAGTAATACCTTCATCTTTCTGTATATGCACATTTAATTCCTTCTGGCTCTTGTTTCTGAAAATGCTGTTTCTTGAACTTCTTAATTTCCATAGAGAAAACAAACTACATGCTATATGTTTCCTCGGCACACCCAACTGACCTTTCTGGGTAGCTATGGAGAGCCTGGGCTGGGATTTGCCAGGCAATGACAGGCGCAGCTGCTCGCACAAATACCACAGATGGTACTGCACTTTTAAAAAGTTATTCCCAGGGTGTGAGACACTGACACCCAAGCTGCTGGGGCTGCCAGCACCCAATTCTTCAGTCTCTCTCTTTCTCCCCACTGCTTTCTATGAACTAGATGTCAGAGAAAAGATGTCATGCATTCTTCACTGAATACCTCTGGTAGTCAGTTTTCCATTGATTAAAGCCATCTGAGTCCTTGGAACATTACCATAGCTGTAAATAAATGTTCTAAACCCCATCACACTCCTAAGTGATACAGGTATAACATTGCTGTGCATTGGCAATTCTGCAGTTATCTGCAGTGACAGAACCACTGTCATTCTCAATTTGCATGATAGATGAGTTTTGCTAGAAATGCCTATGACTATTAAGCTAGGTTTTTAATCAAGGACAGAGATAGTGTTCCTATTACTCTGGTTAGTGTTGGTAATGTCTGCAGTAGTCCAATAATATAATTCCAGCATTACCTCTTTACATGTTTGGCTCTAAGTAATTTACAGATAGTACCAAGTGATATATCCTGTAGCTATGAACTCAGTAACTACCCATAGAAAGTTTCTTAGCAGCCTATATGAAGCAATTTCATAGTATGTTATTCTGATTTAAGACTGAATTTTCATTAAAGTCTGCTACTTTATAACTTGAATCTTTTTCTGCAATCAATACATTACCAACTAACAGCAGCCTCTCATAAGAGTCTGAGTTATTTATAGCTTACTAGCGTTTTTACTGTCCCAGCTCCACAAAATGTGAAAGTCACAAATATAAGTTCCAATTGATCAAAGCTTGATGCTCTTACTTAGTCTTTTCTCTTTGCACAATCCCTATGATTGCCTGTGCCTATTTCAATTCACTTAGTCTCCTGGGAATGCTTTGCCAGGCAAGGATCTCCAGAGAAGGGTTCTCTGACATTTTTTCCCTCCTCCCCTGAGCACTGTTTCTAAGATTCAACCTTGATAAACTTCCCAAAGATGAGGGTGTAGGAGATTGTCATTAAGACAGAACATAAAGAAGCCTTAGCTACCCAGAAGAGGTAATCTAATGGCCCATTTTATGCTAAAAGTTCAAAAGAATTCTCTTAGGTTCTGACTCTGGCTTTTTTAATCTGCAGTTGAAAACTAGGGCTGCCACAACATCATCTTGTAACCTTTCTAACTCTCTCAATTGCTGCATTTAGATCTACACACCAGCTACTACCTTTTTTAAACTCTCTGAGGGAAGGCTGAGAAAACGGGGAGATATTAGGCTGGAGAAAAGAAGACTGAGAGGGCATCTTACTGACACTCGTAAAAATCTAAAGGGCGAGTGTTAGGAGGATGAGGCCAGGCACTTTTCAGTGGTGTCTAATGGCAGGATAAAGGGCAACAGGCACAAATCAGAACATGGTAAGTGCCATCTGAGCATGAGAAAAAATGTCTTTGTTTTGAAGGTGACAGAGTACTGTAACAAGCTGCCTAGAGAGGTTGTGGGTTCCGCTCTGGAGGTACTCAAAACCCACCTAACTCTTTGCTGTGCAATCTACTGTAGGGAACCTGCTTTAGCAGGGGTATTGGACTAAATGATCTCCAGAAGTCACTTCCATTGCCAACAATTCTGTGATCTTGTGATTCTGTCATGGAAATAGCCTATGCAGCTGAAGTTTTATCATTATCTAACTTACATAAATAATTAGAAAATTTCTTTAGGTTAATTTATTCTAAAGAAGTTCATTTGAAGTGCCTATTTAGTTTCAGCTTTTCTCCATTTCCCAGATGTTCTAAACACACCTTCTAGATGCCTAGGGATGTTCATTTAAGTCTCCAGGAAACACTGCTGTGATCATAACACCTACTTGAACCGGTCATTTAAGTGCGGCTGCAACAGACTGCTCAGGCAACAGTAGCTTGCTTTGAGCTTCTGCGCTTCCCAAGCACCAAGGAACAACACTGCAGCCTGTATGTAAATCCTGCTATGTAAATCCAGAAATTCCAGGAAGCAGTTGGCTTACCATACATATGGCAATCAAGTGATTAGCTGTAGTATGCTAGAGGCTGTGTTCTAAGTAGCAGCAGGCTACCATAAAAGGTAAGATTTACTGAGCTAAAAAGATCAGTGCCAGTTGAAGAAAGCCTTGCTTAATCTAATTTAAATATTTATTTATCATATAAAAGCATTTTAATATTAAAAGAAATGATGAAAGTTAAGACTCATGTAACTTTTGGAGTGAAATTAAAAAAATTACGAGGCATGCAGGTAGATTGGAGATGATTGCAAGAGCTACTCTGTGCACAGCAACAATTGGATCCTTTAGGATAGATTTTTTAAATCTCACTTCTTGAAAAAGCAAAAGGACTTACTGATTACTAGGAAGAATGGCTCTATGTACTATATGAAATTATAGAAGTAAGCAGTAGGTAAAGAAGCCTCAAAATTATTTCTAACACAAATGTAATAATTTCACTGTCAGTGGGGTTGGCTTTTTGTTCACTTGTTTATATTTGCTTTTCTGGGGGGTGAAGGGAAGGGTTAAATGAATCTAATAATGATTGCTGGGAAATACTAACTCTGATTGGGTCTACTCTACCATATGGATGGAACAGGTGTTTGCTAAGAGCAGAAAACAATATGGGGCAAGAAAATCCTTAATGGATCTTGCATGCTTGAGTGAGCATTGGCTAGGTGGGTCAGCAAAACATTAAAATTTACCAGTGGCAGCAAAAAAACCCCAAAGAACTCAGTCTAGCAAAACATGCTATTTCTAAGCTGAAATATATCACTGCATTTTGTGAATATCTAGCACTTCAGCTTTTACTGTCATGATGAAAGTGTCAAAATGCTGCTTTGAAATGGAGTCCTGAATGTTCTGTTTATAGCAGGACCGAATATGAAGACTGGATCTTATCAAGAAAAGTCTAAAGACATAATGCAGAAAAATATCAAGCACTGTTTTATAAAGCAGTTAGTAATCTTTGTAGTAATAATGTTTGAAAATATCAGTACAGTCTCACAACATGATCCCTGCAGTGATTATGGAGCTTTTTTTGAGCTTCACAAAATAATATTTTACATCTGTTAATATAGTACAGATTATAAATTACTGAGGCAAAATACACTGTTGATACTGGAGGGCAGTGAAGGAAAACCCTCTTAAGAGTGGAGAACTTCTGCTATATTGTTTTACTCTTTCATGTGCAAGAGTTGTGCTTTTATTTTGTAGATGCTTTTATTTTATTAGCATGTTGATGATAATTACCACTAGCAGGTCCTTTGCATGAAAAAAAAATAAAAGAAAAGCAAATTTTTTGGTCAAAAATACTGTATGTCCTTTCAGTCATTTCTCTCCTGTGCATACAAATGCTGCATATACTTTGTTTCAAATCAGATGGGAATAAAAAAATAATAATAAAAAAAAATGTGTTCAGTCATATTTATTTCTCTTATATCTCACTGAAATCTACCTTCTTACTAAAATCTAAATTCTCCCTTTGTTTATATACCACTTCCCAACTTGTTAAAGAGTTTCTCCCTATTCTCATTGAGTAGCAAAATTAGGATAATAGAATGAGAGGCGAAGCTGAATTTAAAATGTTTTTAAAGGATATTTTAGGGATGCGAGAGGCAAGAAAGGGCAGTGATACTATATTGAGTCACCCCAGAAATAAAATCATTTGTGATTCAAGAAAACAATGTAAGATAAAACATTTAGATCTCCCACTGAGATCCAGATTGAGCTCACTGACATTGGAGATTGGTGACAGTGAAACTAGGTAGACAAAATTGACCTGAAAATGTGCTTTTAAAGGCAAACAGCTGCCTGAGGTTAAAAACAACAGTGAGAGGGAAAAAAGGGGAAAAAAACCACACACAAAAAAAGAAAAAAAGCATGCATACAACACAAGTCTTCTATACATACATACACGTAATTGGAACAAACTGGACAACACTCCCCTCTGGAGCTGCCTACTGTTTTCACCCTTTATTGGATGACTTAAGGATGTGTTTGATGCTCAGGGGGTTATTCATACTTTGCTATCTATCTAGAAAAAAAGACAAACAAACATATATCATGATGGCATGTACAGAAGAGGAAGACACAGGTTGAACGTACCTAAACCAGATATGATTGATGTTCCCACTTAGGAATTTCTGACACACTACTAAGCCAGTAATTAGGACTGCTAGAGGAGACCAAAGAGAAGTATTATTTCATGAGAATCAAAACTATTTTGCAGTCTAAGTCTTGTAATACAGGATTAATATCATGTAGATATTACAGACAAGAGGAGACACATCCTTCATTTTAACAATGAGCACTCTCTTTTTTTTCTGTTTGGAAACAAGTATTTTAGAGTCAATCTCTACATTTTCCATTTAAGCCTTGTCACATAAGACACAGAGCCATCAGAGTATGGTTTGCAATGCAGGACTCCTCTCTTTCAGCACAGCCTCTTACTCCCTGCCCTGGAGAGCTGGAAGACTTTACTTGATTCTATTTTTTTTTTTGTTTGTTTTCCCTGAGAAATCGTGCACTCTTGATGCCCACATGAAACACTCTGATGGTGTGGATGAAAAAGTCACCCTGTTCAGTATCTCCAATTTCTTGGCTAGAATATCTCTTTCTCCACCTCCCCATCTACTTCACAGTGAAAATGTGACCACAGATGGTGGTCTGCCTGTGGAGCACAATGCAATTCAAGAAAGTGAGGCTGCAGCACAAGCATTTCCAGCTGTTTTCAGAGGAAGAGGTGAAATTTAAATAAGCCTTTCGTTTCTTGATGGGAGGCAGAAGTTAAGCATTCTTTCTACAAATCTTAAGAAATAACAAAGCAAGTAAGTGTGCAATCCTCCCAACTGGGTTTACTGGCGAATTTCCTTCAAAATCCATGAGAATGTTCCGACTGAACACTCTACCAAGGTCTCACTGAAATGAAAGCATGACTGCACAGAGTGTGTAACGTTAATCAACGACAGCAGTGTTCCATCCTTCAAACATAATTTAATCTGTGGGTAGACTCTTTTAGCTATAGCAGAAATAAAATGTCAGAATTACCTATACAGCATCAAGGAATAGTGTAGTAAAGTTGGGGAAAAAAAAAGAAAAAATGGCCCTTTGCTTCATTTCTTCATCACATCTGTCATATCTGAGAACAACTGCATCAAATACTTTGAGCTGTGACAATTTTTTCTGTGTGTCCTATTAATAGGTACAAGCTACACTCAAAGACAAACAACATGCTGTGTCAGTACTGCTCTGACAAATAACACTCTTTCTTAAATAGCTAGGTCAGAAAAAATAGGTCAGAGATTTCTTTTCCCCAGCATTTTCTTTTCCACTTTGTACCATTCTGAAAAGTCTCATTTTCCTACTGGACAGCTCTTTTCAATTTTAGTAGACATTCAACCTAGTGAAATGTATCTGAGGATTGAAAGAAAATGGAAACATGAACTATCAGTGGATGAGAACAGATCATGCACACAAAAAGAGGCTACTGAAGAGGAACAAAGGGATGAAGAGGGCTGCACTAGGGCAAGAAACATTCACCCTACAGAAAGAATCCATGCTCACAGAGAATCCTGCCTTTTAGTGCAGTCTCCAGGAAGAAACAATCACAGTAGAGAACAGCTATGACAATTACTTCAGGGCAGTTTCTGGCACTCATGGGTTCACCCTGCCACGTAGTTTACATTCTCATTGACAGCCCCAGCCTTGTGTTAACTACCTCTTTGGAGACACATCCCAGTAGCATAGTTCTGACCCAAACTCAAGGCAGTAAGCATAATTCTCAAACTTATTAAGGAAAGTCCATCGCTTCACAAACTGTCTATATACAACTCAAGCACTATTTCACTTCAGAAAAGTTTATAAATTTTTAACTTACTAATAAACAACCATCTTGTACTCAACTTTTTTTTTTTTTTTTTTTTTTTTTTTTTTTTTTTTTTTTTTTTTTTTGCTGAAGTTGATGATAAATATTACCTGACTAAATGACTAGAAATGCTGTCTTAGTTTTCTGTTGGGTCCCCACCTATATTTCTTTTTATGACCTGCATCTGACAAATGCAGTAGCGATAAAGCCTGTTTACTGCTATCATTTATATAATTGACTATTTATCCAAGAGTAATTGATTTTTGATTCTATTCATATCCCATTCTCATTCCTTTATATCTACAAGGAATACTTTCAAAGATCAAAATAAATCAATGTGATATAAATTACTTACATTACTATTGGTTAAGCATGTTTGATTTCAGTTAATTCTTAATTAACATTTCTATCTGACTGAGTCATAACAGTATGTACAGGGAATATCTGAATTATATGTAATCAAAAGAGCTGTAGTTCAATCCAAAAGCCTTGTGCATAGGCAAAATAAGTACAGGCAGACATCATGAGTTATGATCATACACCCAGTTCTTAGTACTCAATATCACAAAGCACAGATGGTAAATATTCTTCAGCCTTTTGAAGATCACATTTTCCGAATCTTTCATTTTTGCCTACTGTTGTATGTGTAAAATTAGAGTCCGAATCTCTTAAAAAATACATAGATGAGGTACCCAACAATCAACGTAGGAAAGGATTTCTATCCATATTTTCCTCCTTTTTTGAGTATTAGTGAATATACAATAATGGGAAAATAAGTCAGATGGAAAAACAATACATATATCAAAAGATTTCTGGTGAGAATCATGCATACTTAAAATGTTTTGGTATAGAAGAAAATTGTAAGATAGAGATCATATGTTCTAGGATATTAGCAGGAATATGAATCAATACCAGTTCACAGTGAATAAGGTTTTTGTTTACACAAGAAGCATGCTTAGATGAATGTGTAATTTCTGCGCTCTTGCTGAGATATTAGAGTACTTTTCAATTAACGTAATCAATACATGGCAGGAAATGGCAACACTTAAAAAATCATTATTCAGAAGTTAGATATACAAAATGAGCTTTACAAGAAATGGTACTCATTTAATACTTTCAGTCCATCCAAAGCATAATTCTAGAAAATAGTGCTATCACTCACTTCATTAGAACTACAGGAATCAATTAACATAATGTCATCACAGCTCATCCTTCTCTTCTTTAGCTGAAATTTCAAATTATTAATTGACTCATGTGCAGTAGATGGCACACACTGTCTTCTGCACCAGTTTCTCAAAAAGAAGCTGCACCGTAAGCTGCCTAATGGCCCTTGTCGCTCCAGCAGGTAATTAAAAGGCTTCCCACTTTGGCAATTAGCCAGCAGAAAAGCAGACCAAATGTTCCACTTGTAAAAAGGGGAATGAAACTCAAGCTTTGAAGAAGAAATGATAATATTTTACAATTCCATAATTCCCTTTCTTCAGGGATTTTAAATAAATTAATAAGCATTAATTAATAGGACCTTATAAATTCTCCAGGAAATACTTATGCTACCCATTATAAAAGAGAACAAAGATGAGTTCATTGCCTCAATTTCCACAGAATCATTCTTTTTTGATGCCTTAGCACTGCAGAACATTGTCAGATTACTATTTCGAGGGACCTGTTGAGTGTTTCTGGATACACTAGGAAAAAACCCTTGGTAATGCTCACCGTCACTGAAACTCAGACTTTGGATATATTTTTCATGACAATCAGAATTTGTGAACAAAACAAGTATCATTTATAAGTCAGAAACTTATCTAGTGCCAGGCAAAACCTTGCTACTAATGCAGACACAGTCACAGATAAAATTATTATACTGTAATAAGGTTTGATTGGGTAAATATATCTATTATTATCTTTAAGGACACTTATAATTATCTTCACATTCATAACATTTGAAGAATACCATATACTAATGTTCTGACTTTTCAAGTGATGAAATTATGCGTTCCAGCTATTCAGAAGAATTCTCTGAGAATTCCTTTCCGCAACACTAGGATGAATCTCAATCATTAACAGAAATAACATCCATGACTATAAAACAGAAAATGTGTTACAAACACTCTAGAGTGAAGCTTTTATAACTATTGTCATAGTTCAAATTCTATCTATTTTTATGTGTTGCATTTGTTCTTTGGGTAAAACATCCAGCAAACTTTAATTGACTGTTATGACTGTATAAAAGCCAGAAAATTGTAGAGAGAGAAGTTATTTTGTCAACACACTATCAACCAATATGTGCATCTCCTTGAAGAACAAGGGCCTTTGAAGAGAATAAAATAAATGAAACTCAAAACAGTTTACCACAGATGTGATCTTTATCTCTACAAAACAGTTATAGTAAGACAAAATTTTAAAAGAGTCCTTTAAAAGAGATTGCAAATCTCTTGGAAAGGAGATTTTCTGTTCACGAAGCATGTTTAGCATGTTTTGTCAGAGTCACTCATACCCTACATTTCAAAAAGGATCGTTCTTTCAGTGTGTCCACTGCAAGGAGCAGTGAAGTAGGGATGAAGACTTTCTAATATAAAGTGTTTCATTTTTTTTTCATACAAACACAACAAACTTCAAATTCAAGAAAAAATCTTATAGTTGGGGAAATGTTGGAAAATATTTTATCAAATGCAGCAGCACATTAGCAGTGGTAAGAGGTGACAAAAACATTTTAAAATGCATAATCATAATGTAAATATTAGTAACAATTATCAGCTAGGTTAGGAAGTTATTACAAAATGAAGTCAATTCTATTTAATGCAGTGAGATTAAATTTGATTAGGACACATTTCAGCACGAAAAATAATACTGCAACCAGTTAAAGAATTAGTTAAATATCAGTTATTAATCTGTTTGCTTGACCAGTTCAGAAAACATCTTATTTATATCTTTTTAATGTCTTGGGATTAAAATGAGGGGAAAAAAAACAATCTTAATGCTATTTTTAGATGTATTTTTAAACTAGTCTTTCTGAACTTATAGAGGATTTTCATGTCCTATTTAGCTTCAACAACAGTAAAAAGATATCTCTCAGAAAGCCAGATGAAAAAGCAAAACATTACAAAAATTTTAAAAGTCACTATTGAAAAAAGTAGCAAGTTGACATACACTGCATAGTCAGTAGCCTGAATACATACTAAGAGCAGAAACCAGCTAATTAAAAAATCTCATTTAGCTGACACAAATGAGTTTTCAGTGACCGCTTCCCAAGAGTCTTAGGCATCTGCTAGCATTGTTAACACTGGTGCCTTGATTATAACAGTTTTATTCAAATCTGTATAGTGCTTCTCTTTTGCCTTTAACCCAAATTCAAAGTGAAAAGAAATTGTTAGGACTGCAACTGAGTAGTAGCCCAGTATCAGAATGGGGAGGAGATGCAAAGGGAATCCAGACACTTTCCCCCAGGCTGCAGGTTCATTCTTTGTAGCTCTTGAGCCTACTCCTCCACTGCAGCCCAGCCTACTCCTCCACTGCAGCCCACCCTACTCCTCTTCTTCAGTTGCGCCTCTGTCACTACAGGTAGCCTGGTGTGCCATCACCATGGGCAGCCTGGATGCTTCTCTCCATGAGTGTTCTCTCTTCCCATGGTGCTTTGACCCATCCTACACCCTCTGACAGGTGACTCAGTGACCAAAGTGGAAGTTAGCTGTGCATTGTAAGGGAGAGCTCTTTTAAAGTAGAAGCCATGGGACTGCCCAGTGACATGGGTCTGGGTCTGGTGCTACTGGTGCAGATGTCAGTGGAATTATACCCTCATGGATTGCACACTTAATGGGGCTCCAACGAGGGTGATACTGAGAAGAGTGAGAGTTATCCTTTTGGGCTGTCTTGGGGCCTTTTAAGCAAAGTAAAGCCTTATAATCAGTGTTTAAGTAATGAGCTGCAGGATTTCTTGCCTGGCTGGCAGTCTCTGTAGTATGTTTACCTTGTAAGCAAAGATTAAGACCTTTGCCTGGCCTCCTATACCTCCTGAGCAGCATGGCTTCCATGAACCCAGGAACAGTTAAGCATTGTGTCACTGAAGAAATTGCTCTGAATACCTAGGAAAAAATAGAGATTAACTAAATAGACTGGTATAGGCAAGAAAGAGCTGAAGGAAATATTGACAGTGGATAAGGGTTGCAATAATAGATGGCATGATAAAGTATATGTGAGAGAAAGAATAAAATTCAGCGTTTATTTTCCTAATCTCCAAGTACAGAAATTATCTTGTACAAAATGTTGAACAACAATTGAATATATAAAACCAGAATGTGCAACAGATAAATTAACACATTCATATATATCCTGTGTGTAGACAAATATTTTGTGCCCTCTTGGGTAGTAAACTGCCATCAAAAGTTATCTTCTGTCCAGTGCTTAAAAGCTTCTTTAAAGTTTTGTGTGAATTGGGAAGGACTAGCCATTTGGCTTGATACGCTTCATTACTGTTCTGACAGACCTGGGTATCCTGCAAGATTTTTCAGAACACTTGTGATGTGTTATGACCTTTTCCTTCCTATCTGAAAAAATAAGCACCTCCCAGGTGTTATTTGCCAATTAACCCAGTGCATTCCTCTATATAATTGACCACATTAAATGCTCATTTTTATGTCTCCTATGTTTTCAGTGTATGTGCAGAGGATTGCTGAGCTGATTCCAGATACTAACTATATGATTTGTTCTTATTTACAAATACTTTATACATAAATTTTTAATATAGACAAATACAGACACATAAGTAAATTCAAGTCCAAATAATGAAAAAGAAATCCTCCAGGGCAGTGGACAACTTTGCCAGCATAATAAAATACAGAAGGCAAAATGACTGGAGGAGGAAAGCAAAATACCTAAGGGTGGTAGCAGTCTGCTAAATATGATTACTTAAAATGAAATAAGGGTAGTGAGAAAGCAAGCCAAAAAGCAGAGATAATGAAAGTTTGAGCTTTCTAGTAGGAACAATATGCATTCAGTTCTTAGAAAAAAAGTGTCCATTATAGTAGGGAACAATAGTAATATCTTATAAAAGTTTACATCAGAAATATAATGTTAACTATAGTTTCTTTGGTGGCAATCAGTAGAAGAATTTTTTGTTAATACCTCTCTAGGGAGCTGAGAATTCTATAAGCACAGCAAAACCTGATACAGATAAAGACAGTTAGACTTGATTCTCCTAATTTTTTTGTGCCAAGCAATGATCACTAATACACAAAAAAATCTAATGTTGGCACATGCATACTGTAAGGACCCTTCCAACTCAAGTCATTCTATGATTCTATGATTCACTATGAATTTTTTTCAGGTATTAAAATCTTTGAATGTGACTATTTTAAGAAGACACCAAAAATCTTCAGGTTTTAATGCTAAACATATTTTCCATTAACTGTGTCTACTTGTTTAATGAACAGTAGTGCTATAAAGCATTCTTTATTTATTTTCATTTTTATTTATTTATTTTTATTTTTGTGAAATCCTCAAATCCTGGGCTGGAGAATACTCAACACCAAGGTTGAGTCTATCTCATCTTCTTAGTGGACTTCTATTTTGCAAAGCAAAATAGCTGACAGGGAGGGCCAACATCTATATCATATGGTAGGGCAGAGGGTTCCTGGATTTGGTCCTGTGCCCTGACTTCCACTCCTGGATGCAACATATCTGATGTGCTTCTAAAGTGTATCTGTAGGTTAGCATCATCCATGATAAACACATCAGAGAGCAACCAATTTTAAAACCAAAATAATGCATGTGGGTGTGAATCAGGAGATTCACAGCAGTAGAAATCTTCCAGTTCAAATCCAAATGTTCATATACGTTCACTCAAAGTGGTAAGAATAAAGCAAGTAAATTTTTAGACAGACTGAGCATGGCTAATGCAAGCTACAAGTTTTTTGTGCATTGTTTTCTGATGGACATCTCTTCTTATAGAAAGGATCACCTTTAAATGGAAAGATTTATATTCAGCTTCTAGCCCTCATGAAGCCAGCCTCAGAGGCTTATAGGTGAAATGTTCCATATATCATTCCACTCTAAAGTGATAAGTTTTAACGAACCAAATGTAGCTGCTATTTTTAATAGAAGTATATAATCTGCTTCTTAGGAGAATGTCTTTTTTGGCCGCTTTAAGTACGCCTTATGGTTCTGCTGTCCTAATGTATCAAAAGGCACCAGGGATCTATAGTATAACAGAGGGCTCCATTATATATGATCACAGTTAAAATTTCACATAGTAATACATTTTTTATGTAATTATCTTCTCTACTTATCCTAGCATTGTAGACCTCTCTTCATCTCAGTTTTGATGACACTGTATTTCATCTAACACTTGAATAAAACTTATGCCAATATATACTTTCTCTCAGCCTTATAACCTTCTGAGCCTCTTATATTCCATTAAGCCTACTATTAAATGTGACGTGTCAGCTTTATTTAGATCTCCCTCTCCCTGCCTTATCTTTAATAGCTGTATTAGACTTTTATTCCACCAAGGAGCATGGATTTTATTACCTTTCCAGCAAATGGATTAAAAAATATTTTTATTAGCTTTTCTTATAACTGCATTCACCTCATCAGTATTAAGAAAAGTCATCATTATAATCTGTACGTATTTTTTTCAATGGCCTATAAACCTTTTTATTCAGTCCTAGGTGAAATTCTACAAGATTGAGTTTTAAAGAACTGGTTGGTTTTTCCCCCCAGACTCTCTTTAAGTAACTTCCTTAATGGAAGGGTGAGAGATTCAGCAAAACTGCTTAAAAGTATTTGTCTAATGCTTCTATCTTTCACTGTATTATATCCTTACATCTGAAAGAAGAATGAGGCAGCGAAGTAGCATTATATTCAGAGTATTTTCAAAGCTCTGCTCCAAGTGTAAGACAGATACAACACTGTCATAACCATTCTGCTTCTCAAAAATCCCTCACCAGAAAATTGTTGCAATATACTGGACTCTGGCCATATTCTTTCATGTACAAAGTCAGCCCTAAAAAATTATGTACACAGATGGCTGGAAATAATGCTACTATAAGCCGTTTGTCTACACTGCCCATATCTTCAATAGACATAACCTGGTTAAAGGACTTTATTTCTTTATATCACTGTCAAAACTGTCTATACTAGAACATTAATTTGACAAAATGACATTAGAAATTTGCAGGGAAGTTAAAAAAAGAAGGAAAGTAATACAAAAACTGTTTTTTTTTCATTCTACTAACACGATTTTTTTTTATTTTTATTTTTTTATGTTGAATTCACAGCAGATGATATTGCTCCACACAGTCGTGAAGCTTCTTTTCCAAGTCCCAAATCCTGCTTTAGGAAAAAAAAAAAAAAATCCTATTTCAAAACAGATTGATGATTAACAAAGCAAAACTTCATATTTTTATGGGTGTGAAAAAATAAAATGTATTTTCACATTCTAATGGCTATTAACAAAGAAAAAGATACAGTAGAGAAAAACTTGTAAAAACATAGCCAGATGCCACTGAATATTGCTTTTTACTTTTGAATTGTAGTTAAATACATATTTCAAGGTATGAAAGATGTTGTATCTAAAGACATTAATTACACAAATATAAAACAAGCCATTAAACAACAACCTATCTTGCCTTCACAGTATGTACTTTCTCATCTCACCTCATAGCTATCAAAGTTTACTGGTGGTACTAGTTTAATTGCAGTTAAACAAGGGAGTGTCCTTGACACCACAATGCACACAGACAGGGAAACAAGGAAAAGAGACCTACGGAGATACTAAAGCTTCAAACAAACTCAAGAGATAACTAAGAAAATCAATTGAAAAATAAATGAAGCTTTGAAGATGAATAATACAATCTTTGGTTTCCTTTATCAAAATTATACTGTCAGTTTCTTTATAAAAGCCCAAACAAACAACTCTACACTTAGTCTCTGATGAGAGGCAGACTGTGCTCCAGCGATAACGTTACTTTTGTGGCCACTTTTAATATGGGCCACAAAAATAACAAATACAGCTTGACATCACTTTATGTTTATGGGGAAGGTATCAATACCATTAATTCGAAATTGGACAGAGAGGCATAGAAAACTGTTTTACTTATCCAGGTCCAGAGGGAACCTGCAGAAGAGGCTGTTCTTGACTATAAGACCATCCATTCTCTATGATATTCAGCAGAACCTAAATACAAGCGTAGCAGTCCCCTGCACCTCATGATTTTTGTCAACAATTAATCCATATTTGCAATCTATTATTAATAATAAAGCATTGTGTTTATTAATAATTGACACAGACACCTGACAGTTTTACCCCAAGCAAATCAGTCATTATTGCAAATATGGATTAATGTTCATTTAAAATGATGGATTTAGAAAACAATTTTTCAGTATTTGCAGTTTAGTCATGTAGAATTGTCTCGAAGTACTGATACCAAAACAGTGTACTTCGAGACCTGAAGCATTGTTTTGTTTGCAGTATTTAGGGAGAAAGGAAGCAGTGATATTCACCACAGTTCTACTTGTGTAAGCAAAGAAAAACAAAAGCTGTTATTCAATATTTGTCTACATACACACACACACACACACACACACAAAAAGGAATAATGACATTATAAATGGAAAATCTAGTTTATGATGAGGAAACAATTGTTCTACTGTGTTTTGGTTGTCTACCTGGACTAATATGATTGCATAAGTCAGATTCATATTGATTTCTGAATTCTACTGCACAAAAAGGGAAAAACATGTATTCTGCAGGGGAAATGACAGAGGAAATATTCCAGCACCTGCACACCTGCTTCTCTAACCTTCCCTTATCACAGGCACAAAGGAGAGCAGATGTATTCAACTCCTAGCTAATCTAATCTATTCTATTTCTAATCTATTAAAATAAAATTAACAACATAAATTTGTAAGTATCATGAAGCAACTCCAAAATATTCCTGAAGACAGTAGTTATCGTTAACTCTCAACATGAGTTTATCCATAATCACATTTCACTAATAAGAACTAGTTTTGTTAGTTGTGAGTTCTATTGGTAAGGCATTATCATAAGTGTTTGATTCTTGCAGATGTATTATCCTTGGTAATTGAGTCTGGATAAAGAATTGAAGAAAGAAGTGTAAACAAAGGATGCTTTACTTGCAGCTAGATAAGTAGAGATTTCTCTTAATAAGAATTTTAAATACCTGTGATCCCAATTTTGATCATTTTCTGGGAATATTCTAGTGAAGAAATTTGCTGACAAAAATATTATGGAATATTTCTGCTAGATAACTTTCAAAGTCAAAACAGATATCTCTGCCAGTATAATAATCCCTCAGATTTATGTTTAGCCAGTAACAAAAAATATGCATATGCGCATTATAATCAAGTTTCTAATCTAAGTCACCCAAACTTTATTACATAATTATTAAATGTACAAAATTTGCAAGCAATCTAGAAGACTGTAATAGTTTCAAACAAGAGAAATAATTCTTGTGCATGTGGTTTTGTACTTTTTTTTTTTTTTCTTTCTTTTTGAGCAGAGTGAAAATTTATTTCATTAGTAAAAAAAAGATTGCAAAGACCAAGGGAACACCAACAGTGAACAACAGGGTCTGGCTGACATTATTACACAAAATCTAAAGATGAACCTGAATCAATATGAGGAATATAAAAAGACAAAAATTCGGCAGCTTAAACATAAAATGGAAGACCAAAAAGTCAGAAATATAATAAGAAATCAATTTGTGTTACAAGAGAAGCAGAAAAGGAAGTACTCATGTCAGAACACAAGGCAGCCCATGGGAAGATCTGCCTTAAATTAAAATCTCACCGACAAAGGTTACACAGTAGAAGTCAATATGAATTGTAATAACTCATGAGGATCAGCAGATAATCAGCTAAAACTCCTGAAGGACAAAATAACTGAACTATTGACTTTAGATGAAATTTCTCTCAAAACTGTTCGGTGTTATTCTACTGAAAGGCAGCTGATGTGTTTTCAATTTTTAGAAAAGATTTTAGGCAACTTTACGAGACTCCAAGCTACTAAGCCAAATGTCGGTACTAAACACATTAGTAGCAGTAGGCTGGAACAGAGAAGAATAGAGAATTACTGACAGTATTGAATTCAGAGTAGAAATGATGTTAGTCAAACACAAATTGCAAAAGGATGTCACAGTACAGAAAATTCTGTAGTAAGATGACAAATCTCTTTGGCATAGATGGATATAAAATGCCACAACTCAAAATCCAGAACCCTAATTTTATGTAAAAAGGCTACAGGCTCTCAGAAAGGAAACTGAGTCGGAGGTGAAAGAGTGTAGGGCATCATCATGGAAAGAACACAGGGTAAAGGAGAAAATATTGTCATCCTACAATTCTACACAAAATTTCATCTTCAATGTCTCTGCAGTTTTGGTGTTCCCATCTCAAAAGTAGTACGGTAAAATGGGGAAGTGCTTAAAGAAAGGAAAAACGATGGTCAGAGGTATGGAAGTGCTGATGTCTGTGGAACAGATAGGTGATTATGCTGTTGTTTAGAGAAAAAAAGTTTGACTAAGGGAGGAAAAGACAGCAGTCTATCAAAGCATGAGAACAGCAAACAACTTATTTTACAGCTCCAGTGCAAATACCAGAGGACGTAATATGAATATAGAAAGTGACAGATTCAAAACATACTAAAGGATATGATTCTATATACAGTATCTAGTTAAGCCACGAATCTCCCTACCACAAAATATTATGCATGCTGAAGAACTGAAAAGTAATTAAATAAATCCATAGAATACAAAAATACAAAAATACATAGGCTAACCAGCTGGTAAAGTTCCCAAGGTGAAAATCACTGCTGGCTGCAAAAGTGTCATTATGTTATTTCTTTGTCCTAATGCACTTCCATATCGATCTGTTCTTGAAAATAGGATTCAGGACTTGTTGGACATCTGGTCTGAGCTGATACGATTACAGTGATATGCTATGTCCCAGTTGTCAACAGTTTACACCGGTAAAGTTATAATGTGCAGCCTCCATTTAATTCTTTTGTGCTTATTTATTACACATAATATTACGTACAGTATTGAAATCTTCGATGGATTTTGTTCTTTCTATTCAATCTCTGTTTCATTCAGTAAACTGGATGGATGTCCTCTTTTAAACAAAAAATGAAGTATGATCATTTAATTTATCTTATGTTTTGCCCTATAACTAGCTTTTGAATGCCTAATCTACTAGACTTCTAACAACATTTTTCATTTGTAATTATAAGATATATAACAATCTTTCTGAAGAGAAAAGAAAATGAAGTGTTTTTATTAGTTGGTATTATTCTCTTCAGACTGAAACACTGCCCTGTAGCAAAAAAAAGGACTTCCTCTCAGCCAACTGTGGTTTGGAAGATGGGAAATTACATTACTGTGGAGTCAAACCTGAAACCATAAACACTCTTTTCAGCTTTATTATTGTGTTAATCAGAATAGATAGCTATAAAAATTGATGGTGTTCACAGATAGTTGGTTCGTAGCTTTGAAGTAAGATATACAGAATACTTACAAGCAACTGTTTATGTGTCTTTACATGCTGAGGTGCTGTAAGGTTAAAAAAAAAAAAACAAAAACAGAAATTCTAGAAGGACAGCTTAATTTTAGACACTGGGCTAAAACTTGCAGCCTGTGAAGTTATTGGCAAAATGCTACTGAGCTTTAATGAGGCTACTGAGCAGGAAGAGAAGGGATGATTGGGTTTTCTCTGCACTTGAAAAAGAAATGAACATTAATTATTACTAAGTGATTCCTAATTCCTGACATTACATTCCAGTAGAATCCCGTATCTAGTCTCCCAGTATAAGATGTCCCAGTTTCCCTGTAGAATGAATTGACTAATGTTGATTCTTCTGGATATATTTTTGAAAAAAATTGAGTGACATTATGGTGAACTATGCCTTTAATTTTTACTTGATAACATTATCTCAATAGAGGTATTTTATGCTGCAATTTCTTTTCATTAAACCCACCAAAGACTTAGAGTTTGTTTCCTTAGCAGCCCATATATGACCTTGCTTTAGCGACATCACTGCTGGTCTTCATAGTATCATTTTTTTCCTCCCATTTTAAAAATATGATAAAAGTCAGTATTAAGGCACATTTATACCTTCATCAGTTACAGGATGTGATTTCAAAGATGTTCAAAATCTACTGATTTTTTCAGAAAAATAAATAAATATTAACCTTATAAACTGTGAAAAATAATAAAAAGTGTTCTGTATGGAGGCAGGATTCTTATTACAGAGAACATCACATGCTGGAACCTGAAACAATCAGAAGGGTAATAAAGTATCTCCACAGCAGCCAAGACTTCTTTCTTTACCTACAGCTTCTTGAATTTGTATGTAATAAAATGCACAGTGTAATCATTTTTTCTCAGAATAAATTGCTAGTAAAATAGGAAAACTGTGACAGACTGGCAGAAGTAAATACATTAAATTTGATTAAAAATTCCACAATGACCTATTTTTTCAATTACTTCCCTTAGTTCTGAGAGATTAAAGAAAGTCTGTACCTTATTACTAGTTCTCATACTGATGTTTTTTGTTGTATTTTTAAACACAAGTCATTTTGCATTAAAAGTCCTATTTTTTCCCTTTGGATAAAGATGTGATGTTCACGCAAGTGATTCTAACACCTGTCGATCAAAGTAAGGGAATATATACCAAAACTTTTTTTCCCCAATAAATATTTAAAATTACTGAATTTGCACAGTGAATGTGAGAGAATGTGGAATGTGAGAAAAATTGATATGAAATACCTGACAACTGGTAATTGAGTATAAGGAAAAAATATTTGAGGACAAGTAAATCACAATTATTTATCCGAAATCATATATTATGGCTCAACAGAAGAGCTGTGCTCATTTTAGTAATCTTTATGGAGTTCTTTAGTTTTCATGAAAAGAAAGAGGAAAATTTGGAAAACCTCAGTCATATTTTGTAATTGAAATATTTCACACATAACTAGCATTAATTCCATATTTTTTTCCAGAAATATAAATGAAGTTATTTTAATCTTCATGTATGTTACAAATTGTCCTAAAAATCTGTTTCAGCAAACCAAGTCTCTCTCTACTAACTGCTCCCACTGTAATGTTAACGTATAAAAACAGAGAACACCTATTTTAAGAAAAATCCATTATTTCATTGAATAAACTTTTTGAATAAAAATTCTGGTCAGCATTCTGGCCAGCACCATCTACAATATCTCTGAGTGACTGTGTGGTAAACCACTAGACAATGAATTTTGAGTAGAGACTTCCTCAGACAATATTTCATAAACAAAGATAGTGCATCTGAAATGTAATAACTATTGCTTTTAAGTAGTACTTAAACAAATAAACAAATCAACCAAACCAACCACCACCACCAAGATGATTAACTAACTTGAATGTGCTAGAGTGTTGACCTCCTTGAAGTATCAATGTAATTCGAGTTTTCAGAATATTAGCTTTCAGAGCTGTGTGTGAAACAAAGGAACAAGTGAAACTCTTCTTAGACAACATATCCAATGCTCTGCCATTCAAAATGACAAAAATATTTTCCTTGATCTTAATAGCAATACTTTTGGAATGCATGAATACTATTACAGAAGTTCTATAGTAATATGCAAAGATTAATCTTTCAAATAATTGTAATTTCCTCTTGCTATCACAAATTTAACCTATATTTTACAGTGTAATGTTTACTGCTATTTTCTTTTAGTCACCCGCTGATAGCTCAGATTTATCCACGCCATTTGCACTCATCATACAGTAGTTATAATGTAACATAGTCCCCCCTGCATTGTTTCTACAATGAGCTATTTATTTGGCAGTTGTTGGAAGTCATTTTTAGTCCTTTCTTTTATACATCACACTTCTGCTTCCACTTATTCCCAGCCACAATTTTCAGCAACGTGATCACATTTATCTGAATACCAGTTCCAAGGAATATTCAGTATATAACATAGTTAATTATTATGTGAGATGTTTTTTTCCAAAGTTAGAACACATGAAAATCAATATTTTCTAGACTTATTAGTCCTACATATGTTTCTAGATTTTAAGTAGAAACAACTTAGTCATTTCAGAAAGAAAAGCCTGCAAATTTTTTTTTTTTAATCTTTCTTCCTTACTCTTTTGCCAATAAATAGGAGATAATTTTAATGCAGTTTTATACTAGAAATGCATACACTTGTGTCATAAGGAACTAGCGAAGACCGAATTCTATACATCATCCCTTCTATTCACTTCAGTCATATCAGTGACTAATTTTGTCATCACATGTACAAATGACAGTCTAGAATAAAAAAAGGAAGGAAGGGAGGAAGGGAGGAAGGGAGGAAGGCAGGAAGGCAGGAAGGAAGGAAGGAAGGAAGGAGGCAAATGGAGTGGGATTTTTATTCTATTTGAGTTTTGTCTTCCTCCTAGCCAATCTAGGGTTTTGTTACCTGTTTATCATATAATATAAACTACAGCAAATGTCAGACTTGCTTTCTGCTTTACCTCCATTTTGCTTTTCTCAGGAATTTTCCTTTGCAATCCTCTCCTTTCAATCCTTTCTGGTATGTACATTTTAATTACCATGTATTCTACAAAAGATACACTTACTCGTGGTTTTACTTTCTCAGTTTAGCCCTTTGATTTATGAATACAGATTTTTTTCTTTCATTTCCATACCTTATAAATATATACACATATATGTGTGTAGACTGATAAGCATAAAAGTTGCATATGCCACTACATGTAATTATTCTGGAATTAAACTAAATTGTCAAATGGAATTTATTATAATTTTAAGAATAATATTCATTTTACTTTTGTGGTTTTACTACACCTATGTTAGATAGAGGTTATTATTGCTTGCCACATCTATCAACTAGCATAGAGATGGTGGGTTGTTTAATGAAACAAACAGTTCATTGTTCCTTTGACCTAAAACTTGATTAATTAGTGTTTTGTAATCCAGTTAATAACACTGAAGTTTAAATTCCAGATGGATACATGAAACAATTTGTAAAAAGTAAGGGACTGAAAATGCATAGTAGTTGGCAATTTTATAAGTACAGCTAGGATGCATTTTTCTTAAATATCGCATACATCATGATGGTTTACAAGTTATATGAAAGACCAAATTTTTCCATCTCAGCCATTCTGCATCCTTTACAGACAAAAGAGAAATGAAGGTTCAGAGCCTGAACTGAATGCTTTCGGCAAACGGAGAATCTGTTCATGCCAGGGATTCTGTGGTAGTAGTTTTCTAACTTTTGCAAAAGATATAGTACAATATCTACAAGCTGAGATAACAGTTTGTAGCCTACCACCTTTATGCATTCACCAGTCTGTTTTCAGCTGGGTCTGAAAAAGAAAGGTGTACAAAGAGCAGAAATGTTCCACATATGTGTTTCTAAAGATTTTTTTTCTTTTTTCTTTTTTTTTCTTTTTTTTTCTTTTTTTTTTTTTTTTTTGGTGAAACATTATGTTTTTAAGTGAACAAGTGAATGCTTGAGCTGGAGTATATGAAAGTGTTCTAACATCAACCTGAGATGGCCCCAGCCAAAATTGTGCTAATAGAAAGTGATACAAAAGTCCTTGGTTGAAAATTATATTAAAAACACTTCAAAGACATTGCTTGAGGGAATCCAGTTGTATTGCTTTTCCTTTTGATAAAATTTGATAAGGTCATTTGGTGCCAAATTACATATCACCCTTAAGCAAAATTAAAGTTTTTGACATAGGGTGGCATCTGGGAAATGAAAAGATGTTTGAAACCTCTTTGAAACCTCTTCAAGAGTATCTGAAAAATATTTTAGAACTCATTCTTAGCTGCCCTAGGGAGCTTATTTGCTCTACCTGAAGTAGCCTTACCTCAATAGTGCTAAAAAAGCATTGCATTTTTTGTGCTTAAATAGGCCCTCTTCAGGGCCTATTTTAGGATTTACAGGATTAAAATGATTTGCTGGAAAATTCTGTGCTAAGAACATACAGTGCCATTAAAATCAGAGCAGGGCACATTTTCAGTAAGTAAAATAACAGCAATAATAATAATAATAAGTAAATATATTGATGATTTTGATAATAAATTTAAGGTCTTTGACAAAAGTTCTATCTATCTGGATTAAAAAGGACAAGGGTTAGTAAAAGTTATTTCCTTTTTTCTTGAAGAATCAAAACATTAGGGCTCTATTCCAGGGTATGAGACAACTTAATTCATTTCTACTGCCACCTGGTGATATTTGAAGGTTCTGAGGTCTGTCAGCCATTTTGGCTAAAGAGAAGATTTTGAAAAATTCTATTTGTGAAGTTCCATATTCTATGGATGAATAAGCATTATCTGTAACAGAGCTTAAAGTCCTGCTTCACAGAAGAATGCCTTTGGATAAAGTTAGGATGTATTGTCATTTTTGCTATGGGAATATCTTAAGTATTTTACATAAATTGAATGAAGAACCCTGGAGCTCTCCTACAAGACCAGAACATATAGAAATGAAGTCTTTAGATCTTTTTAAAGATTTTAAATCTTTAAAATTCCAGCACAAGAAGAAACTGAATATATCCATAATAAATGTCCTAACCAATAAACTGGCAGAAGGGGAAAAAAAAAAAAAAAAAAAAAAAAAAAAAAAAGGAATATCACTGATGTATCCTTGTGTCTTCCATGAAAAGAAAGAGTTTCTGGTGTTTATTACTTTCTTCTCCTCAATAGCGTTTTAAACATCCTTCCCATGAAAATACACTAGTATTTTCTTGTTAATTAGAAGTTCTTATAAAATTAAAATACAAAATCTCAACAATACAGTTCTCAAAAAAAAAAAAAAAAAAAGAAAGAAAGAAAGAAAAAAAAACCAAATGTATTTATCTACTCTTCCTAAATAGGATGGGATTTTCAACAAGTCTCAGTCCACATAGTACAATTTTTGTTGCAAAACTAATTGTATTTCAAAAAAATAGATCAGGATACAAGACAAGAGGAAGACCTATATAAGAGTTCTATGCCCCTATCTGAGCTGTGAGACAGAGAGAGAGAAAAGGGAGATCTGTATAGGAGTCGAATGCCCCTGTTGGAATTTGTGAACCTTGAGTTCAAGCTGGTTGTCTTCTGTTACATGATACGTTTTTTCTAAGTTTTTGAAACCATAGTCATATGTGCTGTTACGTTTCCCACCACTCTCCCCACTTGTACATGTCATATTTGAAATATTCTACTGTCGCTTTAAAAAAAAAGGAAAATAAGGAAGGTTTTGTTTTTATCATTCATCACCCAAATAGCAGTAGTTCATTTAACAAATGCCAGTATCACATAGAGCATAGCAAGAGAAACTTTAAATTGTTTCAGAGATCAGAAAAGGAGAAATTACAGTAGAATCAAAATCTGAACGCTTTTGCCCTGCCTGTGATGAAAAACCTTCACAGGGACATTTCATAGGTCATCTGTATAGCAATTTAGCTTACAAAAGTGAGCCAGACTTGTCTTAAATCTGATTGACTCCGACTATTTACTCCAGAAAAGAAAAACATATTGCTGTATTTCTCCTGAGATTTTACATCTAATGACCATTCTCACTTATCTGGCACTATTTTTCTCTTCTGAAAAACTAGCCTATCTGTAAGGCTCTTGGGCTGATGCATGGGGGAAAAATCAGAAAGCTAAGTGTTTTTCATCTCCAAATTTTTAGTTTATAATCTGTCTTCATTGCCTTTCAAAAAACTTGTCTGTATAAGGTTGCATTTCATTTATTCAGCAAAGATTAACTCAGTCCAAATACACATTGAAGTGCTTTACAGATAGAAAAATATACATAAAATAATGTTTCCTGTGCCAAAGACAAAAGAAGAAGCATTAGCTAAAGATGTATTAGCTTGTAACTCTTTTAATATCATAACTTCATATAAAAATGAATCATCTGCACTATTTGTCTGCTACAGACTCATTTAGCAAGTGGTCTGCAAAGTGTTTTCTATTAGTTGCAAGACACTTCAACTTAAGAGAAGACATAAAATATTATTTACCTGACTTTTATAGCAAAGATAATGAAAATTTCTAAACCTCTGTGGATAATATTTTACAGAAAATGGATAACAATGACTGCGTGTAGAAAAATGTTGCAAGATACACAGGACATGGTAACAATTTCAATTATAGAATATATAGCATTGTGGTCCAACATTTGCAGATTATAAAATGGAACGTTATTCTGCCTGGCTGATACTGTCTGCAGGAGCAAAAGTAGACATCCACAGTAAAGGGCCAGATGCAGTACAAGGGAACACAGTTTTGAGCACAAAAATCAGCGAGGCATGACTGCAATTTGAAAGACGATTTCACGTTTGTTTCTTTCAAAATACTACCTTTAGGAGTGAGAGACAAAGTAGCACAGAAAAGGTCTTTTGTTTCAGTCTAACTTAAAATATATTTTGGAACTGAACAAACTGGCACTAGAAAGAACTGGTGTGCAAGGATATCATTTTTATGAGTATTACACGTCATCTCATTTTCTTTCAGATTAGCTATCAAGGCAGAAACATTAAAACCATTATCCATACACAAATACTTCAATTTTGTTTGCCACTGTAAGTTCTGATGCACACAAAAAAGGTGATTTCAAAAACTCAGCACCTAATTTTTTTCCAGTGATGGGAACAATCTGAAAGCTGCCAACAGAAGGAGTCTGACACAGACTCCTTTAGCCATGAATTATAATGAGCAAATTATTCCTTGATTCCCAAGAGAGTAATGAATATCGAGACTGTATTAATCGTGAGTAGTGAAAAAAACATATGATGATGCATGTATGGAGACTGATTTTTAAATGATTTCAACAATGCATTTCTGTAGCGAAAAGTTTCTCTTTGTGCCATCTCATGCTAATATTAAGCTCAGATTTCTGTATGAAGTTCAAAAGTTTCCTAGCAGGAAATTCTATAGATTGTGTGATAACATAGCTGACAAAGGATGTGGACTGGCAGTAACTGCAATTCAAACTGTTGTATAAATCTTAAGTTTGCCCTATTTTTGCTTTTTTAAGCTCAGCACACATCAGTTAGCTGGCATTTGGGTTGGTACCTACACACTTAGCTGATTCAAATGGCTTGCTTCCTCTTGTAATCTAAATAATCAATCATTTGATGGACTTGCATTCACCTTCAAGTTGTAGACTAAAAGCAAGGATAAGGGCTGCCTCTGCTATCCTCTTGCTGCTACACACTGGGTCAGGTACAGCTACTAGGTGGTGGAAGGAGACTGCATCTTTTCTGGGGAACAGTGGGCAATATTCGACAACAAACAGGCACTGCCCATGAGGGACAAAAATTTCCTAAGGTGACAGGAGAGCAGCCCTGAGCCAAACTATGACCTAGGAATCCCTTGACACTTTATAAATGAGAGCAAGTTTGAAAGCTACTTGTCTGATTACAGATTATAGGGCCGAAATAGTAGAGTGAAGAAGTGTTCATAACCTGCATCTACATAGCAAAAACATTTTTTCTTTAATCAATAAGTTACACTGTATACACTATGTTGTAGTAAAATGTCATTAAATATAAAAAGCTCTCTGGTGTCTCTTGGTGTCCTTACAATAAGGAAAATACCAAGTCCTATTTCAGTGCTCTGGCTCGGCTGGGATCCCATCATGGAACATAATGAATGCTCATACTGCAAATTCCTATAAAACCAAATGTACCAAAGTGTACACAGGCTTAAATTACTGGATTTAAAATAGCAAATAAAATCATATTATGTTCTTTTATCAGTTTTTCTCATTTCCTTCAGTCAGTACATACTGCCGCAAAAACATGCCGGGGTATCTAGGCCTGTCTATGCAGACTGTCAGCCTGCAGCTGCAGATAACTTTCTTCTTCCTCTTCTACAGTGCAAATCATTTGACAGAACAGTGTCTGTTGAATTGCATCCTTGCCTGTGAACCCTGTACTTAGAGCAAAGTAGAGAAGTCAAGTTGTTCTTTTAAATGAACTTGGATTTTGAACAATTTCTTCAGGGAGTCTTTTTTTTTTTTTTTAATATTCTTATTCCTAGTACATTTATAACAAGCTCAGAGAGACATGGCAATGTGTCTGCAAAACACTAGTAATTCTCCATTCTCTGTACTTCAATATCACCATAGAAAGGCAATCTGGCTAATTAAAGCTATTTGGACATCTAAAAGGCCTCTGCAGAGTTGTAGTTGACTGAAGGACAGTAGGAAGCACTAATCCAGCTATTCATGGTGTGGTGCCAGAGAACAAGAGAATAGAATCCTGGTTTTCAAAATGCTGAGCTGAAAGTCATCATCTATTATATACAGCACTGAAATTCTTGGGCATATGCAGTTTTCTGACATTTACCTTATGCAGCTATCTCATTCCTAGTAGACACTGACAATTATTTACATCCTTCATAAATCACTTTTGAATTTAGGGTGCAAATGCAAATAATATTTATTATATGTGATGGGATAATTCTGAAAAGAATAGTTTTCCTAAATGGTATTTCCTTTATGCGATACTTTCTCATTTATATCTGAATGATAAATCTTAGGGCATTTGACATGCATATTTCCTTTGTAATAATGCTTACATAGTTTGATCTGTAGCTCATTTGCTGAGTACCACAGCAAGCTGTTTTATTATACCATGAATGGAAAAGTGGGACAGTGGCAGAAGAAGGTATTTTGTGTGTGTGCTTAATTTCTTTTGCAAACATTCCCAAAAGCACTGACTACAGGCATTCCAGTGATTTGTAACAACAACAAAAAACTTGCTACGTTAATATTCAATAAACTCAGCAAAGGCAACACAACATGCAAAATGAGTGATTTGTGTACAGAATGTCAATACGAATCACAGCATGTGGAAAAAAGAATTTATATAGTATCACTCTCTTTCTGAAAAAAAAAATCAGAGCAAATAAATCTTTCTCAAATATGGTAAACACTCTCTCTCTGCAAAAATTCTATACTTTTCTCATGTTCATTTCATACAGCCTTTCATACAGAGAAATTATTACTGGAATTATGTAATACACTTGATGTGACAGACATTCGGAGCTTAGTTACTGATATATGTTAACACTATAGGAAGCAAGTATAAAGGCCAACAACTGTAGTGTGAAAGACATGAAAAGTTTGATTATCAGAGAATAGGGAAGTAAGAAGGGTGTCTGATGACAGGAAAGCTACACTAACAAGAATTCTTGGGATCATAAAGGAAGAATGATGTGTCATGTGGGGAGATACAGTATTGACTACTTCTCATGTTAGTGTTGTTGGTTTACATGGCTCTCTATGAAGATATTCATACTCATTTTACCTCAAAGTCATGTACAAATGTACTGACCTGTTTTCTATTCCTGGTTGGATTTCTTGTGTTTTTGGTGTTCGTTTTTTTCTGAAATTGTTGTTTCCTGTAATTTATAAAAAGAAAAATTTATTTTAGAGGTGGGTGACAGGAGTAGACCTATTTGTTACAGTAAATAATACATATATTATGTTAACTTGGGTGATCTGCTTCATCTAAACTAAGAGCTGGTCTTTGCTCATTAACTACTCAGGGCAGGAATTTGAAATAGGAAATGCATTCCCTCGGGGGATAGAGAGAACTTGGATTAATTTAATAGAATTTGTTTATCTTATAATACTTACAATTAAAAAAAAAATTCTTTAAATTTCTGTTTAAAAAACTTTTCAAAAAATTATTATTTTTTTCCTAAGGGTAAAATGTTGCTGACTTTGAAATATATTCTTCATTCAGTATGTTCATATTCAGACTTTTATATAACTACTGTGTGATATCACTGAGGTATTTGTACATACAAGTAGGCGAACAAATAAACAAACAAACAAAAAACCCTACAACAACTGATATAATTGATTATGAGGCAGTTAAATATAAAGTATCCATATTATCTGTAAGTCAAAGATTAAACAGTTGCCTGAACACTCTTACCATGCTGATGAACATAAGAATGCCATGCCCCATACACTATGGAAAAAATAGACATCTTTTTTGATAATCAATTTATATCAAATATTATCATTAAGCACCACTTTAAAAATAAAAATTATTTCAAGAGCATGCAGAAGATACGGGCATTTGGATGAATTCCTTTGTTTCAAATTAATTTATTATTCCTCCAAAGGAGGGACTAAGTGCTTTTTAATATTATAATGACAGCTCCTCATGATAAAAAAGTGGGAGCATAAAGTGAACAAATACAAAAGAGAAATAAAGAGAACAAATACAACTCAGTTCATATAATGTAGCAGATTTCAAGTTCAGGAGACTAAATAGATGCAACAGCTATCCACAAAAGTTTGAGTCAGTGAAAAGTAACAGTTGGTATGTGAATGCAGCAAGACCCTGTAAAGATTTTTTTTTTTTTTTTCCAGCTTTAATGACACTATAAAAAGAGTAGCACGAATTCCTCTGAGTTTGAAGACTGTCTTACATTCTCATGCTCTTGGTCACCCATATAGTTCTCCTTTTTAACTGTTGTCTGTCTACTCATCCATCATATGTTTAAGCCAACACCAGTTTTTCCAAGAAGATAATGGCAGAACACCGCATCTAACAAGTTATGGCATATCATCAGCAAGAATATTTTTTTCCTAGAGCATAGCTTCTGAAACACAGGAACATTATCTTTGTGAAAGATTTAATTCTGCAGAAGTGTGATTTTAGACTTTTTCTCAAATAACTGTAATAGAACAGAAAGATTACTCTTAAATATTTCCATTTTTAAATATTTCTAAAGGTAATGATATGGAAAACAGACTCTCTTCCTTTACCAGATGACCTGTTCCTTTAAATTAAGGAATTTTGTTCATTTCTGGGTTCTTTTTTTCCTGTTTAGAAATTTTTCCTTCAGATTTTCATGATAAAGCACAATATATATATAAAAAAAAACCCTAAAAAACTACTTCTATTCAAAGTAGTTGTGAAAGGATTTTGTAAACCAGTGTCACTCCTAAGCATAAAAGTTCACCAAATGACTTTGTAAGAGAGCAGGGGGAAGAATATCATATTTAGATATTTTTAATGCAATCACAAAATTAACATGAATTTGAACTGGGGGAAAACAAAACCAAACACCAAAACATTGACTACTTAAATTAATACAAATATGCAAAGAGATGGGTCACCAATTTCTGTAGCAAAGGCGTATAATTACTTTTTTCAGCATTTACATCAGTATTAAAATATTTATATATATACCAAGAATACATATTAACTCCAGAACATAGGTGTTTGAAAAGTTATTGTTTATGAGCCTGGAAACTGATTGGAAAAATGTAAACAGTTTTGAAACTGAACCTCCTATTTAAATAACCACACTTAGAAACTACATGTAATCATCAGTTGGGATCCTGATGGGCACAGTATCAAAAGCTGAATAAATCCTTCAGTATATTTTGTATTACAATAGTACCAAATACCTCTGTAAAAATATTCTCACAGCCTACTTTTAAAAAATATTCAAAACATTGTAACTTGGAAGACTTTTACCTAAAATCCTCTGTATCCTTTTTGATTCACATATGCCAATCACTTAACACACAAGGTTCCTTTTATGTGACGATATAAAGCTCTTTACATATTGAACCCACTTCTCCTGTCTATAATTTTTCCTCACTTGACACTACTAGGTTTGTGTTTTCCACACTGTGTAGATTTTTAAAATTGCTGTTCTGTAACTGAAATCTCATTATGGAAAGAAAACAAAAAAAAAATCAAGCCATTTTTTATATTTCTACCAATCCTCCAGAGACTGTACTAACATTTCAATTTAGTAGCATCATTTCAAAGATAATGGATTTCCATTAATAAAAAAAGCATTCAGCACAAAATTGGCAAGTGTGAAAATGTCCATTTTCCTTGCAAATTGGTGGACCAGCCTGTCATTCATTAATTTGGACTTCATGATTTATTAGTTCTGTAAAATTACTGACTATTAGAGTCAGCAAACTGAGCAAGATTATTATGAAAATATCTAAGAAGCAAAGCTATGAAATTAGTAGTGGCTTGAAATACAGCTGCATAGTAAATGACTGTTTAAATACATAAATGAATCTAGATGTGATTTAAGAGTGATATTCTAATAGATGGAATAACACAGGCACACAATAAATACAAAATAAATAAGTAAATAAATAAGTATGCAACTACAAACTCCGGTTGTGCTAAAAGCTAATTGTGAGACTTTCCTTAAGAAGCAAAGTTTCCCACTGTAATTGAAATGGTCAAATTATCACATGTACAAATGCAACTTTTCTGTGACAAAGAACATCTAAGTCAATCTCAAGAAAGAAAAAGCTTTCTAAGTACCAAAATAAGCTTCTGTATAACTGTGAACATTAGTGTGCAGATCTAATTTGGTACAACTAGGGTTTCCATAGCCATTTTGAACCATCCAGAATAGAAATAATACAGGGATATGTCCTGTATTAAGTTCACTTACAAAGACCAGAATGTATGTCCCTGGACGTAAATTATAATTTGTCAATGGTTTAAGGGGCTGTCCGGTCCGGTTCTGTGACTAGTGGGGCGGAGGGATTTTGCAAAATCCACACCTCCAGGAAGGGAAATAGGGGACCCCAAAATAAAAACAGCAGCAACGATCTGAGGAGAAACAAACTAATTTACTAAACATAGTATCAGAATGTAAGATAACACACTATAATTCAATATAAATATAAATAAAAAATAATTGAGAGAAAGATTGTCTGAGAGCCAAAGGCCTTACGCTAATACTGAAGCCTTGTGTGCAGTTGGGAGCAGCAGTAGTGAGCCAATCCGACAGGGAACACGGTGAGACGAGAAGAGGGGTGAGTCAGATGACCTGCGCCCTTATATCTGTTCCCTTGAGCAGGAATGATAACAGTACTCGAAAAGGCTCTTGGGGAATGTAGTTCTTCTTCGCTTCCAGACACGTACCCGGAACTAAAGCATTTGCTCTTCAACTCCCAGTACACTGCATGATGTTGTGATGCGGAATACTGATAACCAAAAATCATAAAACCATGACAGAAAAAAATCACAAACCATGACATGTAGAAAAAATAATGAGCTATTCTGTGTTAGGTTTAAAAAAAAAAAAAAAAAAAAAAAAAATCTACTAAAAACTGCAAATATTTTTCAGCAGAAGAAAGAAAAAGAAGAAAAGATTTCTAAAAATTATGAATAAAAGAAGACTCCATTATGACATTCTCTGATTCTGACATTGCATTCTAGTTCATCTTTCTTTCCTTTGTAAAGTTTTGAAAAGTCATTTTTAGCCTGTGTATGTTATATGATACAAAGCTCCTTCTGGATTTTATTTTTCTAGTGAACAGGTGCTAACCACTAAGACAGTCAACCCTGCATTGTAGGTGCTTCAGTTCTTCATTAGATCTAGTCCTAGTCCTACTCCTTGTTGCATGTAGGCTTTACGTAATTTGTGGAAAGGTTTTATACAGAGGAAGAAAAATGTATTTTTGCTGTCATTGGTTATTTGAAAAGAAGACTTAAGAGCAACTTGTGCATTAATGCCAGGCCTGGGGGATATTTATATGAACTCCTTAAATTAAACCCTTCAAATGAACCTGCTAATCCTATAGAAAAGACAACCGTATATTCAGCTAAATTTATTATTCATGTCACAATGATTTATGGACATTTTTACAAGTTACAGCCCATGTGTTTTGTTGTCATATCTTTCTGAAGATGTTTCTTTGGATTAGCTATGCAAGCATATGGATATTTCTCATAAGATGCTTAGCAAGTGACATCCTTTAACTCAGGATTACCTCCAGCTGTTTGATCAGAGAAGTTTCTGTAGACATATGATTTCTAAACTGCAGCTTTATCTTCAGACAAAATGGAATGGATGTTCCTTGAAAAGCTTAGTTCAGATATTTTTTTATTATTATTCCTATAAACCTGTGAAACAATGTGAATTCAGCATTACAAATTCAGATGCAAGCTACATACTTTTATACAAGATTTTCTTAAAGAAGATTTGTAATAAGTAGTTTGTTAAACTGTATGGGAAGTTTTACTCACAAATCTAAGAGCTTTTGTGGCAGTTAATTCTTTTGAAAGAAATAGAATAAGGTATGGATTTGGGAGACAGACAAACAGAAGAAAAAAGACAAAAAAAAAAAAAAAAAAAAAAAAGAAGTAGTTTAACAATACTATGTTTAGAGAGGAATCTAACTCAAAACTTAACAAATGGTAACAATTAAATTTGTCGTAGTGTTAACTCTATATGTGAATGATGAATCCTTCACTTGTAATCAGAATATTTAGACTGCCTGAAAGTTTATATTTTATACAAATATATTTATATATTTACATTTGCTGGTAATTTTGGTCTTTCACTGATAGCAATAGCATAGTTATAAAACAGTTAAAATGCTTTATATTTAATATAATCTGTCATAACTGCAAAAGGAAGGCAGCTGTAAGTGAAGACAAACATTACATCAGAAAGGCATCCCACATTCTAAAATGAAGACCACCTGACTTTTTGCACTAAAACACTGAGGAAGTTGCCAGACTACGCAGACAGAAAATGGTACCTTTTTGGTTTGATGTCAGCTTATTAGTTTCATAGGAAAGATCACTAATGGAATAATAGCCAGTTGCATTCTTCCCTCCAGAGAGGAGGGGTGAAACCGAAAACATGAATGTTAACAAGAACTGCCCTAGTAATCCAATTGATTCAATTTCCACCCAGTCCAAATTATCTTTGTTACTACAAGTAAAATGAGACAATTTGTGTGAGGCTGTGAGGCAACATATCTAAGGCCATCAAAATAAATGAGGGATATTCAAGAGAGAAAGAAAGAGAACTGTAGTGAGAATCCTGCTTTCTTGATTAGTACTAACTATGAGGGCGTATTTGAGGTTGAAGAAGTGAAGAGAGATATAATGTGATTGTATGTCTGCATCTCTCCCTCAAGTGTTTGCTCTTTTACTTCAAGACTGGGTGGTTTTGTTTAACTATGTACTGCATATTATAGACATACATTCTTTATACATACACTGTGTTATTTCTCAGAGATAGCTGCTGCTGGAATAGAGACTAAGAAATGAAATCATAATTAAACTCTTTCTTCTACCATTTTAAAATTTTCCTTTCTGTTTTTTCTTTTCTTTTGTTTTTGTTTCTCCTTTGAATTTGGAAAAAGTTTCTTGCCTGTTCAATTCAAAATGTTTCCAATATTGTAGCAATCATTAGGGCTGATGTATAGGGTTTTGAAATTAGTAAGAATGAAATTTAGTAATTAACAAAGGATTTTTCTTCTAAGAGTTATCCCGATCTCCACTTGAAAATGCAAATTGTCAGCATCTACAATATTCTTTTGGAAGAAGTTTCATGGTTCAATTACCCATTGCATGGAGAATATTCTCATTTCATTTTGTTTGTTCTGGACCTAGTTCTTACTTGTTCCATTTGGTTCTGTATTCCCCCCACACAGAAGCAATGGAGAAAGTGATCCTTCTCTATTCTCTCTGCATCCCTGACAGTGCTGGAGATCTCTGCACCTTCTGCCTCTTTGGAGTCAGCTTGTTTTCAAACTAATCCTGCTTTAGTCATTTCACATACAGAAGCTTTTTTGTACTTTGTAATGTATCCGCTAACCTGAACCTTCTGCAGTTCAACTACACCCTTTCTGGGATGAATGGACAAAAATAGCACATACTAATCAAGCATGAAGCATTGATTTATACAGTCATATAGGTTGTTCTCTGCTTTGCTCTCTCTTCTGTTCTAGGTAATTTCTGACACTAAAATTAATTTTTGACTGTTACTGAGAAACTAGTTGAGAATTGGTTTTATTCTTGGTAGTATTCAGTGTAACTCAAAAGCTGCATTGCTTAATGGCAATATCTAGGAGTATAAAATCTGATATGTAAGGCTGAGACTGTTTCTTCCCCATTGTGCACTGTTTCCCTTGGAATAGCAGAGGTCTGGGTAGGTTGTGCAACAGTCCAATATACATTCCTGTCACACAGGTGGGTGATAGTAGTCTATCATGAGCTTGCTAATGGGCTTCTAGACTGGTGGAGTAAGCTCTTTGTCTGAACACTTGCACATTTCTCAAGTTAGATTGGCAGGTTGTGACAAGAAGTAGACCATGATTACAAAATTAATAGTATATAAAGCTGTTAAAAGTAAATTTCTGTATTAACTTTGGAGTCCCTTCTTTGCTGTGTAAACACAGCAGCTCAAATTGTTTTGCCTTCCACAACCATCTGCACCTCCCAACTGATCTTCAGAGTACCTGAGAGAAAAAAGGATATAAATTATCAAGCACTGCTTAATGCACACAAAAATTATATGAATTCATAAGCCTATCTGCAGCACAGGAGACGCGATGCAATGTTTTGGATAATTAATTGATTTCAGAATTTACTGAAGGACAGTAGTATTTCTATCAAACATAATACTGAGATGGAGTATTGCCATCATGTTTTAAATTCACTTGCATCTAGGAATGTTCTTAATTTCCCTGTCTCACAGAATCTGTTTTCTTGCAATGGTTTCTATTTATTTCTATTTGGGTCTCTTACATAAGGAGACATAGCATGTCTGTTGGCCATGGTTAAATTCTAGGATTTATGAGGCAATTGTCGTGCATGCACAGCCACAAAAAGTGCAGGAAGAACATCAGATCTTATCCTTTTCCCTACTTTAGATGTTTCTTAACAATATAAACAAATAGACAACAATATAAACAAGTTAAAAACAAGTAGTAAATTACTGCAAATTCAACTTATGCCATTCTTTCTTAAGGACTGTCCTAAGGTTTTGTTTGTACTGCAGTGAACAATATAGACTTCTTCCTTTATTTTTTTTTCACATTGGACTACACTCTTCTCTAGGGTCAATATTATACCTCTTGTTTAAGAGACATTAAATCACATTATCAACTTCCCTCACCCTTCTTCATGAATAGGATTTATTAGAAAAGAAGGCGAATTACACAATAACAAGAAGTGAAGGCACATGACAATTCTGTTGACATGTAATTAAAAATTTATGCATAATTTTCTTGTGTATATATATATATATATAGTTGGTAGATTTGGTACTCAAGTTCTTTCAAAATGAAATATGCTAAGTTAGATGAACTTAGTAGAAAAATTCTCAGAACAATGTAGTATGTTTCTTCTGCTTAATCATAGAGCAGGTTAATTACAGTGCCCATGCCAGACAAGATTTTTGTTGCTACACACTACTGGTGTCTCACTGGGTATGTGTTAAAAACATGGTGTGGTTTTAACACATGGTTTTTCATACTTCAAGAAAATAGGTTAAGAACTGAGCTTCCAAAAGGTGGCAAACCAGTTTATTGTATATTAGTAAGAATTGAAAAGATTACTTCTGCATGGAGGCAAAAAGCACTACATAAATATTGAAGAATGTTTCCAACTTACAGAGAAGAATGTCTGTTACAAGTTGGATCTCACGTGATTTCTTATTTGGACTTTGTACTAAAAGCATCCAGATGGTGTAGTAAGAGATAGTTCCAAAAAAAAACAGAACAGGGATCCTTACAGCAGTGATAGCTTCCAGCTATTGCAAGTTGTTGTTTCTTTATTCAGAGAGAATTTTGTGACAACAGCAGAGAAAATGAAAGTCTTTAAGGATTAATGACATGGTAATCTTAATCTTTTTTCATCCAGCTGAGAATGCTCCCTTTGAGGTACAAAGCAGTTGTTACTACATGTTACCCTTTTATTTACTTTCCCCTTCCACGAGAGCAGTTTCTAAACGTGCTCACAAAGAGATATTCCTTCAGTCAGGATAAGGAAAATAATGGATAGGATTACACTCCTGAACATATACCCTTCCATTTGTTACATAACTTCATTTGAACATCTCTGGAATCATTATTATTGCCTCATAAATCATGGTGATGGTACCATTATTGCTTCTGATCTACAAATGTTGTAGATGTTGATATAATGGAGAATAATGAAGATAAAGATTTCAAGACACTAAAATCAACTGCAGTGCTTTCAAGTTAGCTGAAAAGCCAGCACATTAATTATTACACAAGATATAGAGCAGTTTTAAAGCTGGCTGCAAAACACTGGAAAGTCATCTACTTACAACACTTAATTTTTGAACTCTTCCTTAGTAACTGAATTACGTTGTTTGTGGTATCAAGCCAGAAGGTTAAATTTCAGGACTCACTTTGATTTTTTAGATAACTTTTGACCTTTAGGAATAGATTTTTGTAAAGCTGTACAAACGTAATTAAAACAATAAACTGTCTTGAATATATAGTGGTGTGTTTTGTTTTGTTTTTTCAATTTCTTATGAAAATGGGATTAAATACTACACTTTTAATGATTAGCACATGAAATTCTATTCACTATGCTACAAATATGAAGGATTTATTTCCTGACAAATAGCTCACATCATGATTTTTCTGTTGTTGATACACAGCCTGGTGTATATCCACAAAGATATTTAAGGAACTGGAAATATCTTTCTGATGGGAAAGAGCTGGAAATGCTTGGCCTGGAGAAAAGTGGGCTCTGAGAGGATCTTATAAATACTTAAAGGCAGAATGTATCAATTAGTGAAGGGAAGGTGAAAACAGGATGGAGCCAGGCTGTTTTTAACGCTGCCCAACACCAGGACAAGAGACAGTGGGCCCGACTAGAACATAGGAGGTTCCATTTGAACATCAGGAAATGTTACTTTACTGTGGAGGAGATGGAACAACTAAACAGGCCGCCCAGAGAGGTTGCAGGCACTCCTGCATGAAGATCTTCAGAAGCTTCCTAGATGTGTTCCTAGGCAACATACTTTAGGTGGCTCGGCATTAGTAGATGTTGGACAAGATGATTTCTAGAGATCCCTTCCAACTTCAGCCATTTTGGGAATCTGTGACTAGATATAAACTTCCTGGCTTTTTCTATACCTTGAGTTCCACTCCAGATACTATAATGTAATACAAAAGAGAATCCAAAGGTAGTAAAAACACTATAGTCAAATTTACGCTTTTGACTGAGTCACTAAGCAAACTATCTACATCTAAGATCTGTATGGGAACTGTTGAATCACGGCCTGAACCTCTGATTGACCACCTGAGGCGAGCGCGGAGTCAGCTGCAGGTGCACAGGTGAACACAATTTCACCTGAGTGACCAGAAGGGGTGGAGCCTGGCTCCATTTAAGGAGCCTGGCTCCTAGACCCCATTTAAGGGCTGACTCCCAAGGAGGAAGGATCTCCATCTGGAGATCACTCCTCTTGGAGCCCTTCTGCAAGCCCAGGACATGGGTAAGCCCTTTATGTCATTACTCCTTTGTAACGTGATAATCTCTCTGGTCCAATACCTGTATACCTGTTTTCCATACAAAGATCACATACAAAATATATCATATTCAGGGTTACATATGCATTAGATGCCCAAGAAAGGGCTGGGTTATTACAGTGAGTCCCCAGAATGATTAACAACCCCCTCACCCCGAGTCTCAGCTCTTTTACACATGCATATCTCTTGATCATCTTTCCTATGAAGGTCACTGTGTTATTTTCTTTGACTTGGGTTAGGATGAGGGATGCTTGGCTGGCTCTGGTTGGTTGTCCCATCAGCCACAACTCTGTTTGTCAATCCACTGCTTCTTTGTTAGTTTGTGGTTTGCTGTCTTGGTCTACTGCCTCGCATTCCACAGATAGGGGAGCTAACGATGTTATTTAGAAAAACAGGAGACCTGCTCTCTTCATTAACTGTCTAAGTCTGTAGAAAAGCATCTGTTATCAGCAGCGAGAACCTGGCTTAGTAAGGTCAAACCTGCAGCTGCAGATTCAACACCCCAGAAAGGCACATAACTTTTAACTTAACTTACTTTCCCTAATTCATTAGTTACATACTATTTGCCACTGAAATAAACTGCCTGCAACTCAAAGGTGTAAACCAAGTTGTCTACTGAGTGTTTCATTAAAAAAACAGATTAATCTTATTTTTAATCTTCGGTGTGAAAAGGAGTAACATTTATTTAAAGGCAAACATCAAACATTCTGACCTTGATTATGTTTCATAGTGAAGCAAAAAAAGGCACACACTCAATTTTCTTCCGAGTCACCTGTAAGTAAACATAACATATAAATATAACAGTCAACATATCTTTTTTTCCTAAGCTGATCAAATGAAAACTGGCTTCCTTTTTTTTCTTTTACTAATTGATATTGCAAATATTTTCCTAACCTTGAATAGTGTAATAAGCCTCCTCTGTTATAGTCCACCTGGTCTGCAAAGGATAAGCTTTAGAGAAGTGGAACAAGGAAACTGAATGTCTATTCCTGGGACACAGGGTCTCATAAAGCATAGCTAAGCAGAACAATAGAAGAGCAAATAACAGGATCTGCTATGAATAGGTATGTGCATCTTATAATTCATATAGAGATGGGCAGGTGACAACATTTTCTCAGCAATGTAAGGATCAGCTTGTCAGAATATATAAAGAAACGTGTTGTAGTGACACCTGGAGCAAATCATGTTACTATGGAAAAAATAAGGCAATGAGCCCCTTATTGGTTACTTTTCATATTGAGAAGCATGGTACAATCTATTTCAAAGTATCATTTAACACTGATATAATCGAATAACACATATGTGATCTGATCTGCACTACAGTTTACTGATAACAAAAAGTAACATTAGGAAAGACATGCTGCATTCTAGCAGGAGAACTTTAGGATACACTCTTCAGTAGTAGACAGGATTATTTTTTCCAGTTATGCTGCAAGGCAGGACAGTTTTCTGTGGGAGAATCATAGTCAGACGTTACTCAGATTACATTAGTTCTTTACTTCCTGAGCAATTCCCCTGAAAATGACACCATACTTAGTTTGAAGGGCTCCTCAGCATGATTTTGAGAATCCAGACAAATTTCTCCTATCTGCACTTTCAGTGCTTCAGATTATAAAGTGTACATAACAATGAAGTAAACTTCAGCAGAAACAAGAGACAGAAAATAGTAACAATCAAGGGCTTTTTAAGTAGGTGACATTAATTTACCCTCTGAAAGGGGTGAAAGTCACTGTTTGGCTGACACACAACAAAATATTTTCTCTAATCAAGTGCACCTGTTTTGTCTCTTACCAAATTAGGCTGTCAGATTGAATCCTTTGGGAAAGTCATACATATTTGGCAATAAACTAATGTTCTCATCACCGCAGGAAGGTCAGACCTTTTTATTTAACTAATGATATGTTTCAGATTCTGCAGATGATCAGCCACATTCTAATGTATGTCTGAGTGAGAGCTTTACTTACACTAGCCATTAGATCATAAAACCACACAACAAAAGGATTACACTCTTACACAGATTCAGTGAATCAGGAAATGAAGTCTTGACTAAGTTATCTATTCATAAGTTCAGTCAGATTGAAGCAAATTGAACTATGCAGAATTTGAACACAATATACAGACATTACAAGATAAACATTTTTATGCAAAGAAAATAGAATGAGTTACATCTTCACTAAAAAAAAAAAAAAATAGAGGTTCTGGTTTATCCTGATGTCTTTAAAGACCAGTAATATGAAGATAAAGGCTTCATAGTTATTGCTAAAAAGAGTGAAAAATCACGAAAAAATATTAAGTGTACAATTTTGATGGATTAACTACCACTAATTCCTAGTCATGAATGACATTAAATAATGCTACACCTGGAAGTACTTTCATGTAAAAAGATATTTTTGCTTCATATAATGTTCATCGAACCTATCAAGTCTCTCTGAACTGGACACTAACTGAATGGTGATGCTGGAGAAAGGAAAAAGTATTACATACAAATACAGTTTTTCTGGTTGCTTCCAAAACAATCCTCATTCCACCTGAAGGAAACAAATGAATTTACTATTTTGGAGAGGTCTTTTTTTATAGTTCCAGTAGCAAATAACTTGTACTTTTAGAAATGAAATTACTGAGAATTCAGTGGAAGTTTCCCAAGCCAAGGCTTTTGGAATGGGTGAATAATTTGTGATTACATGAACAACAGATTTCTGGAATTTTCAAACCCTCACATTGCACAAAGTTTATTTTTGACAATGATATTTGTATACTGCTAACTTCTATACGTGTCACCTGGAAATGACTAGTATAAACAGAATTCGTTTTTAAACTGTAACAGCATTTAAAACGTCTATTTTTCCTTAAATAAACCAGATAGTTCAAGACATGTCGCTATACCTTATGTTTTCAGCTTTCATTTAGTGGTTTCCTAACTAAATCACTTGTAATAAGTAAGCAGTACCTCAAAGCAAAGCTTGATCCACTCAGTCCCACTCAAAAGCATTTAGTCATTCTTCATCAAATGTATAGATGTTGGCATGTGTCCTCTAATAAAGAGAATCTCAAACAGTGTGGAAGGGGCTGCTTTAACTAAGCCTTTCACAGGAAAACAAACAAACAAAAAAACTCTTCCCCATATCTCCCATACACATGAAGAACACCAACACCATGACTAAATTATTTCTAAAATAATTCTAAAATCAGATCATTTTTGTGTGGATGCATAGATAATGTTTCTTTACCAGTGAAACAAATTCTCTACTGTTCTACTTTTGTATTCTTCTGCTTCCCCATTTATTCCTACATCAAACACAAATCTAGATATTTCTGAAGGATCTAAATAACCTCCAAATCCCAATATATTGTCATAATCTTGTGGTACATGTCCTGGCTAATTGGAGAAAACCTGATAATGTTAACTTATATCATTATATTGATGATCTCCTGTTGACATCTGACTCACTGGAGGCAGTAGGACAGGCAGCAGATTCATTAACTACTTATCTGCAAGAAAGAGGATGGGCTATTAAGTCCTCAAAAGGTGCAAGGTCTGGGCCTGTCCATAAAATTCCTGGTGGTAGTTTGGTCAGGAAAGACCAAAGAACTACTCAGTGCTGTAATAGACATGGTTCAGGCATTCCCAGTCCCTACAGCATGAAAGCTGCTGCAGGAGCTTTTAGGTATATTGGGATACTGGTGTTCCTTTATACCTCATTTAGCGCAGCTGCTGAGGCCACTGTACAGACTTATGAAAAAGGGGCAACTATGGGACTGGGGGAGAACGGAACAGGGTGCTTTCCAACAGGCAAAACTGGCAGTTGGACAAGCCCAGGCATTAGGTATATCTGATCCTACCCTCCCAGCCAAGTTGGACGTTCATGTCATTCAGGATGGCTTTGGCTGGGGCCTGTGGCAACACCAGAGTTACGTTCGGACCCCCATTGGATTCTGGTCTCAGGTCTGGCACGGAACAGAAGATATAGTATGATTGAAAAACAGTTATTGGCTGCCTACTTTGCATTACAGGCAGTAGAGCCGGTAACCCAAACAACTGAAATCATAGTTAAAACCACCCTGCCGATACAGGGGTGGGTGAAAGATCTGACCCACCTTCCTAAGACAGGGGTAGCCTAGGCAGAAACAGTGGCACGATGGGTCGCCTATCTCAGCCAGAGGAATAGTCTGTCTTCATTACCACTAAAAGAAGAACTTCAGAAGATCCTAGGCCCAGTGACTTATCACAGTGATGCACTAAAAGAAATATTGGTTTCTCCACCAGAGAAGAGTCCTGTACAAGAGGGGAAATATCCTATTCCTGAAGATGCCTGGCACACAGGTGGGTCCAGCAAGGACAACTTGAGCAAGTGGATAACAATAGCATGCCATCCCTCTGCCAAGACAATCTGGTTTGACGAGGGGGTGGTCAGAGCAACCAATGGACAGAACTGTGAGCCACGTGGATTGTTATAACCAAGAAACCTAGTGACGGTATCCTGAATATCTGCACAGATAGTTGGGCTGTTTGCTGGGGGCTCACTCTATGGATTGCACAATGGGCCACCCAGGAATGGACTATCCATGCCCGACCAATCTGGGGTAAAGATATATGGTTAGACATATGGAATGCAGTTAAACACAAGACTGTACGTGTCTACCATGTTTCTGGTCACCAGCCCCTACAATCACCAGGAAATGATGAAGCAGACACACTGGCCCAAGTTCAATGGATTGAGAATTCACCATCTGAGAACATCACCCGTTGGTTACATCAGAAGCTATGACGTGCTAGACAAAAGACAATGTGGGCAGCTGCTAAAGCAAGAGGGCTTCCTATACAGCTATCTGACATTGCCCAGGCATGCCAAGACTGAGACGCTTGCTCCAAGATGAGAACATTGCCTGAAACAACAACCCATCTTGCTAGACAACACAATCCTCTCCAGTGATGGCAGGTTGATTACCTTGGGCCCCTCCCTCAGTCTGAGGGGCCAAGATATCCCCTGAGCTGCATTGACACTGCAAGTGGACTACTGCAGGCCTACCCAGTACCAAGAGCAAACCAGGCATATACCATAAAGGTACTTACTAAACTGATGTTTGCCTACAGGACACCTCAAGTCATCAAGAGGGAGCAAGGGACTCATTTTACTGGTGCAGTGATACAGTACTGGGCAGAAGAAAACAACATCAAATGGTGATTCCACCTGCCATATAATCCAGTGGGGGCAGGCCTCATTGAATGTTATAACGGATTCTTAAGGCTGCCCTGAAGATAGACTCCCCATCCTTGCAGGGGTTGACAAAGAGACTCTGAAACCTTGTGGGACCTGAACAAAAAATCTAGAGACAGCAGACCCAATGCCCTAAAAATGCTACAGACAACGTGGGCCTCCCTGCTTAGGATCCAAACTGCAGGCACTGATAATCAGGTAAGACCCCAAATTAGCAATGAAAATAATCTACTGCTCCCTGCCCCTGAGAATCTAGATCCAGGTACCCATAGAATAAAATGGCCTTGGAAGGTGCAGGTAGGACCAAAGTGGTATGGCCTACTTGCACCTTGAGGGAGATTATTGGAGCTGGGAAGCTCAATAGTCCTTCTGTAATTGGTACATGGCCTACCAATGTTGTGGTCAATGCTTTGTTCTTCACTGCTTAAGGGACCCCCTTCATGTCCCTGTGGCAGATCAGGACACCCCCTTTGGTGCCTGATATAGCTGTGCAGCTGCAGATATCTGGCTAAAGGGTATAGTACAGGTGGCTGGGACATGCCCCAGTACAAGCCACAGTGTTGACCCAGGATAGAAATACTGCCTGTACCTTGCCCTAGAGGACAGGCCTTCCCCTCCTGGTACCCCTGAAACATCCATATTACTCTCCATGAGTCTTTGAGCCTCTAGCATCACTGGAAGGAAACAAATGCCATCAAAGCATTCCAGTGTTGCTGTGAGATCATGTGCGACAGCCGGTGATGGTCTACATGGAACTAATAGAGCATAGGATGGACCAGCACCACACGACTACATGCCTCCAGTAACACCACCAAGCACTGGCCCATGAAAGAGCATGAACCTCCACCAAACACCAATCACCACTCATCTTAAATTGTGTCAACCTGCATCACGACGGGCAATTGTATAAGCATCGTGATGTGTCAGATCTCTATATTAGGGAAGGCTCACCCCCTAGCTAACTCAATCATTGGTTCGTGGCATGAAGGGGTGGAGTGTATGGGAACTGTTGAGTCACAGCCTGAAACAATGATTGATTACCTGAGGCAAGGACTGAGTCAGCCATGGGAGCACAGGTGAAGGCAATTCACCTGTGTGACCGGAAGGGGTGGAGCCAGGCTCCACCTCTCCTAGACCCCATTTAAGGGCTGACTGCCGCTAAAAAAGAATCTCTTCTTGGAGATACCTCCTTTGGGAGTTTTCTACTGTGAGCCTAGGACACAGGTGAGAATTTTGTTTATTTCTGATTGTCTCTTTCCATCACAATAACCTTTTTGACTATAAAACCTGTAAAATACCATCCCAACCATACCATTCTGCTAACTGTACATTTGTTAATTGTACACATATGTACTTGGATTGTTAAAAATTGTTATGTGCCTTAGGGTATAATGTGGAACAATTAGAGGAGGAGGAACATAGAGGAACAATTGTCTTTCATATATCTGTAAAACATCACACAACCTTTTCTATTACAATATAAAAAACATTGATAAAAACATGCAAATGGGTGTTAAAAGTATATATAAAAACTGAAGATGCAAAATTGTAATTCTATAATGTAATAGAACGCACAGCAGTGATAGCAGAATGGTAAAGTCCAAGGCTGGAGGAAATGAGGATATACTCAACAGAGCAGCTATAGACACAGAAACAAAAGGGGGGGGAGAGGGGGAACAAACAAACAAACCTGCTTATCCTTTGAAGACCTCAGGTAGACAAGGATCTCCATCAAGATATCCTCACCTCCACTGCCAACCCTTAAATGATGTTTGGGAAGGGGTGGATCCTGGCTTCACCCCTTCTGGTCACTGGTCACTCAGACATGTTGCAGCTGAGCTCCCCTGGATTGGCCCTGACTTCCCCTCAGGTGCTCAATCACTGACTGCTTCAGGCCATGACTTGGCATTTCCAATACAAAAAAAAAAAAAAATACTTACAAAGAATCTTTTATAGGAAACAAACAAGTGAAATATTTCTAGATGGGAATGCAAATTAATTTCAGAAGTACTTGATATGCAAATTTATGGCTGGTTGAAGAGTTTCTAGAGACACAACTTCTATTAAGACAGAAAAAGTACTATTTCTAGATACCCTATTTCTATTTCAAACAGTTTTGATTCTTATTCCATACAAATTTTACAGATCACAGCTCTTTAGCAAAATCTTTTGGAGAAGCAGTCCACTGGGTACAAAACTGACTTGATGGCTATATCCAAAGGGTCATTTTGAATGGATTTAAGCCTGGTTGGCAGCTGGTGACTTTTGGAAGCTTTCAACTTTTCTTTATCACTGCCTGCTTCCAATATTTTAAAATTACTGTTATTATTTAGTTGACTAGAGAACTCCTCTGAAGTGATTTTCAAATGAAATATGCATTGTGGAATTAAGACTCCTAGATCCAGCAAGATCTAGAGAGACAAAGTGAACTCATTTGTATTTATCAGGCTACAGAAGGAAATGAAGTGTTAATTGTTCATATATATTGCAGTATCTCATGATGAAGTTAGATGGCCAAGAAATATTTGCAGCTCATTATGACAACTTACATATCTAGCAGTAAATGACAGCATTTGGAATTTCAGTTTACTTACAAAAGCCATCCAAAATAGTCAAGTCTACTGTAAGTTAGTTAAAAATGTGATTGGTCTCCACTGCTTTCTAAGTTTTTCTTATAATCTTGTGAAAAAACAAACAAACAAAAAACACTGCAGTTGTAATATTAATGATGTGAGGGACATAAATCTGAGGCAGAAAATTATATATAATCGCATATTCTGTTTGAAATATGGTCATGAATAAAATCCAGTCCTCTGTTTAAAGATAAATGTAATTTGTCACTGAGGCAGGTAGGTATCTTTTCAAAATCCAAATGGCATATATACATATTCTAAAATATGCATATTTGATATCTGCTTCAAAGTCATTTTGATTTTTTTTTAAGTTTTTTTCAGTGCACAGGAATTTATTTTTTTTACAAACAAAACCAAGCTAAGAAACCCTGATAATTTTCTTCTTTATGTTAAAGAATTTTATAGTGCACACTTTAACTAGCACCACTAATGCTGTCCAGACAATAAACTTAACAGCCCCCCAGATCTGAGCAACACTTGAAATTAATGGTTACTGAGATGTTCACAATATGAAGCAGTAAATATCCACAGTGGAGTAGCAACATGAGCTCCTCTGCCTATTTGAATCTACTCCAACAAACAGGATACAAATTGTGTTCACAGTTACATTCTTTCTTCTGCTAAACTACAAATATATTAACTGAGTTTATATGAACAGTACCTACTTAAAACTCCAAACAATCTGCTTGCAATGAACCTGATTATGGTTACAATATACTCTTGAAACTGCACATTAATGTTGAAAGACTTACAGATCACAACAATTCTGAAATTCTCCTTGAAAATATCCATGACAACAAGAAAGGCAAAGTTTCAACACACATACTAAAATGTCTTAATGCCACATTTTACACTGCCTCTTCACTAATGTAAATATTAGGTGAACCAACATACTTGTTACTCCAAAAGTAATACCTTCTATTTATTTCCTTGGAAGCTATGAACAGATACAAAGAGCACCATAATACTGTTTGATAGAGCAAATTCTCAGCTACAAATGCTGTTACTCAGTATAGTTATCACCATTAGTTATGTGTTTTCACCTGTGATGAACAAGAGACTGCATGCTGTGATCATAAAAATCTGGACCTTTGAAGGTGACTCACTGTTGATGTCATCACTGCTGAAACATGTCCCTCACTGTCCTCACTGACTGGTCAGCATAAACATTTAGCAAGTGTCACTGAGTGTCAGCAGGTGCCATTTTTTTCCACATGGAAGAATTTGGCAACACATATTCACTTCATGCTCACTTCCATGTCACGTCAGACACCATTTTGTCAGACTGTCCCTTTGCTGCCATCTGTCACACGGGGGGGAAAAAAAATAGAGTGGAATACTGATGGGAAAGTTCAACCTCTATTACCATACCACCAACATCCATATCTGATGTTGTAGGCCAGCATAATCAAATGGGAGCCATTACTTTTGGGGCAGCTCTCCTATTTTTTTTTTTTCTTTTTCTTTTTTTTCCTTGTGTATAATCTTTTAGTGCTTGATAGAGACACAAAGGGAAATCCTGGGAGGAAGAGGAAAATAAATCAATTAATAGGTAAACAACTTTACTTTTCTTCACAGTGGAACAGAGAATGTGTTTTGAAAAGTTTGGAATGGAAGGTCAGTGAGAACTGTATTCTGTTTGGTACAAATGTAATATTTGTCCATGCCACATACACTTCATAGCTTTTTAAAAAAATATTAGCAGACCCTGGCACTGTGTTCTATTAATACACAGCAGATACTTTGCGTTAAACCATGAGTAGCTGATAGGTACACTGAGTCAAATGAGATAAGAAAGAATGGAAGAGAGCCACAAAAGATTTGTCTGGTATTACATCAGGATTCATCCAGCTATGAATACCCCTCAGTAGCCCTTAAATACAGAGGAGCTACAGAAGCTGCTTGGAATGGAGAACTAGCAGATCTTGATGGAATTCCAATAATATGAAGTACAGTTGTTCATAGAGATACTTTCTCTAGGTAAAAATTTGCTTTAATGAGACACCCTGCTGTCTAGACCTAATTTTTTAGAGTTACATTGGGTATCTCTGCACTATACCACACAGCTCTAATGCAGAGGTATCGTGGTTTGATGGTTTTTCATTAGTATTCTGCATCAAAGCATCATGCAGTACACTGATTGTTCAAGAGTTAATGCCATAGTTCTGTGGATTGTCAATATTTCCAGTCTCTTGGTCTCAGAAGAGAAGAATAAACTACAGCTCTCAGAAGACTTCATTTTTACCATTTTCCATTCGGAAGAAAACATGAAATGGACTGGAAGTCACAAGATTTCTCTCTTTGCTCCCTGGCAGCTTCTCCTACAGCCTTAGAGCAAGGACTTGGGTTTCAGAAATTCTCTCTTTCTTATTGTATTTGATTCGTTAGCTTCAGTTCTTATCATATTGTATTATATTGTGTTTTCTCACATTCTGCTACTGTATTTAGTAAATAAAGCTTTTCCTTAGCTCATTACCGCTGTTATCCTTCCTCCAGCTCACCTCCTTACCTTTTCCCTTTCCCTTACTACTTTCCCAGGATGTAGGTCTGTGGGTCCCTTTGCCCCCTTGTCACAGAACTAGGCTGAATCAGGCTGAACCGTGACAAGAAGACAGTGCTATCAAGGTCCTCAAACTTGAGATTTTTCACATGCTTTTTCCTATGGAATCACTCCCCAGAGAAGCTTACAATCAAACAAAATATAAGCCTACAAACAAACATTCTAACTTTTCATAGGACTGAGTTGGAAAGAGAAGAGGAAAAATTTAATTGTAATATGTAGGGCAAAATGTCCCAGAGAATTACACAATGTCCTAAAGCCCCCTCAAAAAGTTTTACTCTTAGAGTTCATTGAGTAATGAATGTATATCTGGACTCAGGATTTTTTTTTTTTCCCCCTATATTTGTAATACAGTTGGTAAAAATAATTAAGTATACACAAAAAGCATTTATATAATATGCCTAGTAAGCTTCTGGATATGTAGAGTTTAATAGTGTATCAAATACTTCTGTGTTACTGCTTTGCCTGCATACAAACATGTGCTATTTGCATCTGTGGGTACAAATTTGTGGTATATTTTGGGGTGAATTCTCAATGAAAAAATATTTTTTTTTACTCATGCACACTGTTTGTTTATTGCTCATCCTATCTGCTACCAAATTTATTGCGTAAAATGAACGTCTGTGCACTGAAGTAATGTTGATCTGTGTAAGGCAAGAAGAGCCTAGATAGGCTTTGCAGATGAAAATGATATTGTTCTTCTCTGAAATGAAAACCAAATATTTTGATTTTTTTTTTTTAATCACTTCCCTGTGAATCATGACAGTGTATTCTACATTGACTTTTTTATCCCACTTGGGTTGACTGTCTTGGTTCTATTTTACTACCTTTACTACCAAGGATGTATGTAAATCTGTAGGAGACCTAAGCACAAGACCCTGTATTTCCAGTCCTCTAACAACCCAGACTGAAAACATGAATAAGAACACTTTCTTGGAAGTGTTAACTTATTAAATAATAATAAAAATGAGGTAACCATTCACAACAGTGACACTATCACCCACTAGACCTCCACTATTCCCCATCCCCACAGATCTCTCAGCTAAAGGTGATTGTTTGATACCTCTGATTCCTGCTTAGTAGTCTTTCTGCTTCTGCAAATGACACTTCTGGGAATGAAGGAGAATCTAGAATTAACATTTGACCTTGCATCTGTTTAAGAGCAAAAAGAGACAAAGAGTATCTGTTCATCAGGATATTTCTCGAGGATTTATATAGATCTCTTACTGGAAGAAGCACTGTTATAAACCCCAAGTGAAACCTCTGAATACTCTTTGGGATAATTTAATATAATGTTAGAAAAACAACATTATCTGAAGTAATACGTATGATGGCATTTTTTTTGTTAACACAGGAACCGTCAAGCAAGACTAAACCTATTTCCATCTGCCTATACAGCCTATCTCAATGTCAAAAACAGGTGAAATACTATTTATTGGACAGCTAATGAATCATTGATTCCTGAAATAAGCTCCTTCTTCACTTTTTTACTGTGGATGGAATTTGAGTTTTATGGTTTCTTTTTAGATATTTCTTTATAATTTGTGATGCAGATTTTTTAAATGCTGGATATTCTATGAGAAATTGAAATTCATGGAAATATTTTATTGAATTATGTGGTAAAGTTAAATTTTAAAAATCTCTTTCCATCCATTAAAAACAAACAAAAAAAACCCAGCTGCAATCCAGAAAAAAACCCACCATCTTGTTCATAATTTAATGTAAATACAGATTTTTTTTTTTTTTTTGGCCATAATTCTTAGAAAGAGTAATATAAAAGTAATCTTGAAAAATAATACTTAAATAAACTTTATAGCCACATGATAGAAAATAATGTAATTGTTATGGTGCCTGCAGATATTTAAACGATATTTTGATACGCAAACTGTAAAAATTAACAGAATTGCTGCTACTAATGACAGGAGGGCAAAATTATCTTGACTGGGTTTTATTAGAATAGTTTTTACAAGTTATTTTTTTTCCTCACTTTGTTTCTGCTGTTTCAGGAAGGAAAAGTTTCATGCTGCTAACTCTTCAAATCTACATTGTATGGATTCAAAATGGTTTGACAAATCTATACCAAAACCTTTGTTGCTCTAAAAGATTCAAAAAGAATTTTTTCTCCTAATGCCTGTTTGCTTCCCATGGATATTTGCTTTTGATCTTTAAGGGCTCTCTAACAAACAAACAAACAAACAAATAAATAAAATCTTACTTCAATAGCTGTAAGAGGAAATAGAACTTTTCTGCTGTCATTTTTGCACTTATGCCCTCAAAGTTAGCTTATAACCTAAAGATAATGGCCACGCTACTCGCAAGAAAGCTTTCTCTAAAAAACTAATTAATGTTCTGAGTCACCTTTTAGAATGATGCCATTTAACCTCATTTTGATGCCCAGCTAAGTGAAGAAAATGTAGAGTCTCTACCTTACGTTCTGTTAAGCAGTTAACGCTCCTAGGATGCAATAATCCTTACACTGAGGAGAGTACAGAGATCAAATTTGAAAATTCAGAAGGTGTTAGTGAATCTGCATTACATAAAAGTGTCTGTTTCAACAAAAGAATAATTGCAGTATGTTTTATGAGTGTCCAGCAGTTGGTAATCTTCAAGAGCGTTTTTCAGCGTAGTAGTATACAACAAATGAAACATTAATGTGGTAACTGTTTAAAGTAAAATGGTGATAATTGAACTGTTTAACTGCTCTTTCAACTAGCTTCACAATTGCCTTTTTTTTTTTTTTTCACTGAATTTTAAATGTAAGAAAAGGGAGAATAATGCCAATAGCAGGAAAGGAATGGCACAGAAGTTGCACCACTTTCCTCATTTCATAAAATAAAATTATAGGTTCTAGTATAATCTGAAGCTTTTAAAATGACCTTTTGTAATTTTTTTTATAGCTTTATAGACATAATGAGATATAAGATGAGTAGTATGTCAAAGTCTGACTCAGATCACAAGTATCTTTCCTCTCATGAAAAAAAGATTCTAAATAGAATAAAATAAATAAATATACAATCAAGACCTTATGAAAAGAGAGTAAGCCAATATAAAATTGATAGTTGTGTATATATTTTTGCTGTACTTTCTAAAAGCCACACCTAAGTCTCAAATAGGGAAAAGAAATCTGACTAAGATTGATATCCAAGCCCTGTATAATACCAAATAGTAAATTTTGCCTTGAGAAGGGCAGTTAGTCACCTATCCCTTAGTCTTTAATAATAAAACAACCAACCAACTCAACACTATTTCTGCTATCAAGTCAGAACATAATATTATTTCTATGACATATAAACTCTTTTCAGGAAATTGTATAGCCCATACCATATGTTAGCTTAAACTGAAGCTGGATTTCTTTCCACATTTCAAGCATAACAAGATCTTATTTTCTAAATCAATGTTTCAGTTTGTTACTAATACATGAGCAACAGGCATTATAAGTGTTTCTAGACATTAATATCTGTCTTTATTAAAGACAGATTTAATGAACTACAGGATAGAAACAGTATTCTATGGTTCTAGAGTGTATAATACTTTCCTTTATTCCATTACTCATAAAATATTTCATTTCCTGTGTGATGTTTCAGCAGTGAGTAATTTGGCTTTGCATTTTAAATTGCATATAAACCAATAGTCCATAACAAGAAAAGTAATGCGCCAGTATTCATGGCCAGCAAACATTAGCAGTGATCTGTAATAACCTTTAAAGCATGGTTAAAATAAGAAAGATATTCTGTTTAATTCGTTTATTACTGGAGAAAGCTTCAAACAAAGTTGTAACTTCAGATTCAGACACACATATTAGTTCTTGTTATTCACTTATTGTATGAAATTCTTGTTCTGAGTTGAGGAATTAACTGAAAACATCCCTGGGAAATGCTATTTTCAACTGAATAATTTATCATTTTCTACATAGATAAACCACGTTGGAGGTCACTTTGAAAGACATTCATGTTAAGACGTGAATGATTTCAGCTGGTCAGAAGAGCCAAATCCTTCAGTTTTGTATGATGTGCATGTCAACTTCGAGGTTTAAATCTATTTTTTCATGGTGTTTTGCGTGATAGTTTCATAAGGTCTCACAGAATATTCAAAATTATGAAATTAGAAATTACTAATTTGAACTTAAAGATGATTCAACAAAAAATCATAACAGCTTGTTTTTTGCTCAGAAGCAGATGGACAGCCTCTGGAATTAATGGGATGGAAATGTACTCTTTTCTGCAGACAAATCCACTAATCAGCAGCTGATTTTCACATTAAAGTCAAATGCCATTCGAAGATCTGTTGGTTTCACTCCAGAGAGGCTATCTTACAGACAGTCAACATTTAGACTGACACAGGACACAAAATATGGACAAACAATCAGGTTATTTGAAAAAGTATTTCAGTCCTTATGCAGATTGAAAGAGGCTTCCAGGATTACTGGCTGTATATATCATAGAAGAACTCTTCATTGGAGAGGTGTGTATCTTCTGGTCAGTCTGTTCAGCTTTTGTGTTCAATTAACCACAGTCTGTTTACCTGGAACATGATTGTTACCTCAAATGTGTGCCACAAAGTCAGATGCTGTCTGAAAAGGCTGTCTGGTAAAAAGCTTTGAACTGCATTGAGAACAACGATGACTTGCAGTGAGAGCGCTGTGGGCCAAAACTATGTTCATGATAATAGAAGTGTTTACACACTAATCCAACAGGAATTGACTCATGCTTTTTACTTCCAGAAGTTTGAGTTTTAATTAATACCTGTATAGTTCCACATCTGAACTACCTCCATATTTCTCTCAGATTAAATCTGTGCCCCTTTACAATCCAATGAAGTTCACATTACAACATCTGCAAAATTTAAAACCATTAAGAAAGCATAGGCATCCTGTCTTTAAAAATTTTAGATAAATAGGAGAAGAATCAGGCAAATTGAATGGCAAATTGCTGTCCTTACTGTTCTTCCTATGCAATTTAACTGCTTTAGATGGCTTCTACTTTTACATTTTTTTAAATCATGCAGCTGCTTTTGTACTTCCTCTCTCAAATTAAATTAAAAAAATCAAAACAAACAAACAAAAAACCATGAAGATACCCACTGAAAACAACACTATCTCATCATACTAATAACAAAACTTTTCTTCATACATAGTCTTTGTACAATTTCAGAGATCTCTGACATCAGATACCCTATATTGCTTTGCATATGACTAACACAGCCACAGAGGTGATGTTCTCATCAGGCTTTTTTTTTTTTTTTTTTTTTTTTTTTTTTTTAGAACTGCAGTTCCCCATTGATTAACCTTAGATGAGCTTTCCACTTTAGTAACTAGATCATAGTTCAGAGTTCATGCCGTTAATTTTGTGTTCTGTAGCAGTTTTATAATTACAGGATGTTGTCCCCTCCTCCAGTACAACTGCTTTCATTATTTCATTCAGCATCTTTATGCATGTTTACTTTATTTTCTCTATCAGCTTCCTTATACTTTCGTCCAGTTCTGATAATATTTGTCATTATCACCTGCAGACTTTACACTGTGTTCATTCCATGTCCCTGATTAATGAATCAAACATAAATCACAACCCTGTTAAACTGCTGCCAGGATACAAGATACTTTTAGTCACATTCTTACATTTTCTTGGACATAATCATATGCAGAAATACACACCATCTTGTTCCTAATTGGCAATTTTTTCAGGGTTTTCCTTTAATCTCTTGTGTTTTGAACGTCACTACAATACTTTATGGAAGAAGAACCATATAGCATTAATGTATTATTATTAACCAAGAACAACTACTCCACAGACCTGCAGAGGTTAACCAATATAATAGGAACCTGTTAAAGGATAAGTCATCCATATTGAAGCTGGCAGCTGAATATATTTATAAGTACCTCCCTAAAAGTCAAATGCATCTTACTAAGACTCAAACAACTAGTAGCTCAAAAGTGAAAAAAACTCTGCGCATTACTTCATCCCTCATGATTCTGCCAAGTCCTATATAAATCCAAAGGATTTTATATAACCATAATGAAAAGTCTTTTTACAGTTTAATGGAAGAGTTCATATCTACACAGTGGTAACTTAAATTCATCAATCTCTCAGCCACTGAGCAATTACATTAAGCTTTGTAAGTGTATCCATATGTCTTCAACACTGCAATAAATCAAGTCAGCAACTAGAAACTAAAATACGATGTAAAATATGTTTAATGTTTTAATTCAATCTCAAAAAATGCTTAATCATTGTAAAATTCAGACAAATTAGACTTAATCAGAGAAGTGCATTGTAGCCATGCTGAATTTGTGTGCTAAATCAAAATTCTCAAAATTGATGAATCACAGATATTTACCTACCACATACTGCTCCTAACTCTGATCTTGCCTTGTATGCAAGGATCCTGATTGCTGATATATATCCCTCCAAAAGTCGTATAGTAGTTTTAGTAAAAATAAATCTTTGCCTTAGAACATTTCTGTTGTTTGCTTTTCCTTTTATGCAAATTACATTCAGTATACTTAGGGACAACAAACACAAACCACTGTCTGAAAGGATATTCTAATTTTTCTAGAAACTAGATGATTACATTCCTCATTGTTTCTCTATTCTTGTTGAAGCATTATAGGCTTACAAAATACAAGCTGGTATATATTTATCACATATTAAACCGTCAAGTCTAAGTAATATATTTTGTTCAATATGCATGTAATAATTTATTTTGAGTATTAACCTTTTAGCAAAGGAACTCATGAGTATTACTAAGATTGTGAAGTCTACAGTTGGTTACCAGGAGTAAATACTAAAAGACTTATAATGGTTCCCTCACTGTATCAGAGTACATGGATATGCATCTGTTTGTTGATGACAGATTATAGTAAGTCATATTTTGTCAAATGAATTAAACAAGAGAAATATACAAAAATAAGGTGTTAATTTTTAAGCAAGACAGAAGCTATGTTTCACATCTTAGATTTAAGTGCATAAATATCAGCAGTCTCAGATTAGACTTTGTCAAGCTTACAACTTAATTTTTACTTTGCATATACTTGTATTCATTTAAAATTAATATTATGGTCTAATATGTTTTCAGCTTTTTGTAATCCTCACTCTTTTTGCTTATCAACAACCATAATCTTTGATCGTTCAACTACACGATATCTCCTGTCAGGTACACCTATTTCTTTTCAAAGGAAGAACAAGAAGACTCACAGAAGGATCAAGAGCTTCATGTCATCAGCTGCATGTGATATATAAAAAGTCTAAAGGTGGGAAGTAATATTGTAGACCATTTTCTGTGCAGCATAACCCAAATGTCTGACTAGAAAGAGGTAATAGACAGAGCTAATTACTGGATATAAGTGATAAATTCTGGTCTGGTTAGAAGATGCTCTTGGTATGCACAGATATGTCTTCCTTCATTTTGTCTTTGTACTTTTTAATAGCATTAGCTTTGGCACTTCTCAAACTTCTGATTAAACTATTTCCTAACTTTCAACAGAAAAGAGTGCAGCCAGCAAATCACAGGAGGTTATCCTCGCCCTATGCTCTGCCTTGGTGAGGCCACATTTGGAATACTGTCTCCATCTCTGGGCTCCCCAGTTCTAAAAAGACAAGGATCTCCTAGGAGTCCAGTGGGAGGCCACAAATATGATAATGGTTCTGGAATATCTTCCGTATGAAGAAAGACTGAGTCACATGGGTCTGTTTGGCCTGGGGAAAAGGAGACTGAGAGAGGATTGGGTCAGTATTTATAAATCTTAAGGGAGGTGGGAGGTAAATGGATGAGGCCAGGTTCTTCTTGGTGATGCATATCAATAGGACAAGGAATAATGGCCTAAAACTTGAACATGGGAAGTTCCATACAAACATAAAGAAGAACTTTACAGTAAAGGTGATGGAGCACTGGAACAGGTTGCTCACAAAATGATGTGGAGTATCCTTCTATGCAGATATTCAAGACTTGTCTGGATGCCGACCTCTGAAATCTATTGTAGGGAACCTGCTTCAGCAGGGGGGGTTGGACTCGATGTTCTCTTGAGGTCCCTTCCAAGCCCTGCAATTCTGTGATTCCGTACAAAATAGTACAGAACTTTACAATAAAATTTTTAAGTAAAATTTTGTGGGCTGCAAGGTTATTTATGTTTGGATTTTCTAAGTGATAAAATACAGTATTCTTAAATTTAAGCTAATTAATAAAGATCACAGAGAAACTTTAACTAGGTGACTGCTAAACAGATCATGTGTGAAAATATGCTCCTCTTAAAAGTTTTTCAGCACAGTTAGACTGCTGAAAAAAAGTGATAATGACAGTACTGATGGTCCATCTGGTGAAGATTTTGAGGGTCCTGAATGATCATGTGGATGAAGTTGCTAAGCCACTATTTGTTGTATATGAGAAGCCCAGTGAAGTTACCACTGCAAAAGGGAAATTTAATCCCAATATTTAATAAGGTATAAAAGGAAGACCTACAGAACTACAGGCCAGTTAGTCTCACTGCTGTGCCTGGCACGACCACGGAGCTCTTGGAAACTATGTTAAGACACATGGAAAAGAAAGAATTCACTAGTGACAGCTAGCATGTCTTCACTAAGCGCAAATTGTGTCTGACAAATGTGATGGTCTTCTACAACATGATTATAGCACTGAAAGATACAGGATGAACAACAGACATCATCTCCCTTGAACTGTGCAAAGCGTTTGACACTGTCCTGCACCACATCCCTGTCCCTAAATTGGAAAGACATGGATATGACAGATGGACCACAGGGTAGATAAGGAGTTGGCTGGATGGTTGCACTCACAGACTTGTGGTCAACAGCCCAATATCTAGGTGGAGACCAACAGGAAGCAGTGCTCCTCAAGGTTTATTATTGGCACTAGCACAAATTTAACATTTTTCTCAGCAACAAGACCCTCAGGAAGTTTGCTGACTGAACCAAGCTGAGTGGTGTGGTTGACAAGCTGGGAGGAGCCATGCAGAAGAAGCCTGACAGTCGTGAGAAGTGAGTCTTCATGAGCTTCATGACGTTCAACAAGGAGAAGTGCAACGTCCTGCCTAGGACACCTAGGTTGGGTGTAGACATGAATACAGGCTGGGTGGAGAATGGATTGAGAGCAAACTAATATCAGATTAATCAAAATATAGCTGTAAGCGAAGGCAAGACAGTGTTTATCATCGTGCCAGCTAAGCAGCAGATAAACTTGACTGGAAATTTAATCTAATCACATGGAAAATGTATTCTCAGTTGTCTTATTCTTGGAAATATGAAGAGCTTTACCTTCATTTCCTGGGAGTTTTGATTTGTCTAAGGGTGTGTTCTTAGTAATATAAGAAGCTAATCCTTTAATATTACAAATTTTGCCTCATTCACTCTTTGCAGCAAAAAATACTAGAAAATAAATATTTAAAATTATGTAAAAATAAATATTTAAGTTTATTATAATTTTTTTTTTCCATTTTCTCATAAATGTAGTGTAGGACAAATAACAATAACTTTATAAGCCATCCTTTTTATAACAATTCTTTCAGAGAATGTATAGAGATTTGTAAGTCAGGACTTCATAAAAATAAAAAAACACATCAATTTTCTAAAACATATTGTACTAATCTAGATGCCAAGTAATTACAGTATTTATTTAACTGGTTCAATTCAGATGTCAGACTTAGAGTCTGTACTTTCCTAAATCTTTCTATAACTTATTTTTAAAGTCAGTGCTTATATATCATACCTAACTTTGATATCATGAAACTGACAAACTCTTTTAAAATTACTAACATACATGCTCTTCTTCTCAGTTTATAGAGAACTCTTAGATAACTCTTAGAAAGTAAACAGTATTCCAGTCACGCCGACTTTTTGACTGTTCATACTACCAACCTTTTCCACGGCCTCTTCAATTTCAGATATATCCTCTCCTAAGCCATCCTCAAACACATGGTCTAGCATTTGAATTGCTATAGTTCTTTCAAAGGGTAACCCTCAAGAATAATTTTATCTTCTCTGTAAATGCCTTGCCCATTCTTAGTGCTCTTTAATAACCTGATGAGCAATTTGTTCAACAGATGCTCTGAAAGGTTTCTTGATTGAAAGCTATTATGTTCAAATCCATATAGATGTGAATTCTTCCATATATTTCCTATGCTAATTGTTTTTCAAACTCTTTTAGATTAACTGTCTTTCTAAATATTGTTTGCCAGAGTTCCCAGTCTTTTCTATTTTCTTTCTAAAAAAGCTGACTTTAGCTTTTCAGAGATGGTTTCTTATTTCTAACAATCTTCCTTACTTTCTTGCTTAGCTAAACCATCTTTCTGGTTCATTAGTGTTACACTTCTTGGAAGGTATCTTTCAGTAATACATAGATCCACTGTAAGATCTACAAGAATTCCCTGAGCTGTGAGTTTCATTTCATTCTTAAAAGTCCTTTATATCTAAATGGATTCTTTATAGTGGACTTTCCGACTTTTGTAAATCCTGTGAGCATGTGAAATATAATTACAATTACTGTTGCTGTTAAACAGTTATTCCTCAACAGTAAACTTCTTAGCCAGACTCCTCACACTGCTTGGCACCAAAACAGAAACTGCACTTCCTCTTGTGGAATCCCTATGCAGCTGCTCCATGAAGTTATCACTTTCTGTATGTTAACTTTTTTTCCATAGCATCACATCCTGTTGTTACATTTGCCTAATATTTACAGCAGAAGGAAGAGGGAAGGGAAGAATGTCTCTCACTATTTTTAATTTCTTTCCCTTGCTGCTACTTTATCTCAGTATATAATGATAAATGACTGAAGAATTCACTCCGTTTCTGCATTAGTTGCTGGGATGGTTATTTTATTTGAATTGCATCACATGCCAGGCTTCCCAAGAAACCAGCCTAAACTTTCCACTGCAGCAAGGTAGAACTCTTCATGGTTCAAACCACTGTGATGTTAAATGTTGCTGTGTTTGCTACTCTGAGACTCTTGCCTGAGATCTGTGTATCCTACTGCAAAATAATAAAGCCTTCAATCATAATGCAAGCGAGAACACTTTCAGCTCAAAAGAGAGAAGAATGTAAGAAGAAGCAAAATCAATGACTCAGAAAAAGTAATTCCAAAATACCCAGTCTCTTGTACTTCTTTGTCTGAAGAAATAGCCTTGCAGAAAACAAAACAAAATAAAAAAAAAAAAAAAAACATATCCTGAGAACAGGAGCTGAATTTTAAACAAATAACCATGGACATTTAATTTAATGATATAACACTTTTCAGGGGAGTAGAGGGAAGTGCCCACTTTATATGTATATTTCTATGGTATTCATAGAACCGAAAGTTCAGTATATACTCAGCAAAGTAACTGTTCAGTGCACAAACAGACACACATGTACAGACACATATTGTCTGTCTTGATGGCATATATCCATTAGCAGAATCCCATAAAAAAATGTTAGAAATATATCTGGAGCTGCAAGGTGATTATTTTTCTTGACAAGTTAATGTACTGTGCTGCAAGCAGAAATTAAGTAAAATTGCTGAAAACAAGAAAACTAATTCAGTTTATTCTATGCAGAACAAATCTTGAGAGAAATAGTGCACTTTGACAGCACCCAACAACTTAGATATTCCTTCAGGAAAAGCAAGTACAGATATATGCTTTTCACTCACTTTTCTGTTTTGCTGAGATTGATGTTATATTTGTTTTCATTTTTTTTGTCTTAACACTGCTGATGATTAAATTACTGTAGTTAAGACAGCACCTGAATTATGAAAATATTTGTAAGGGACTTTAATTTGCCTAGAAAAATTACTCAGGACCACAGTATGTCACACACAAAAAACCCTCAAGCTGGCATAAACACACTCTTTTAGGATTAGGACCTCATTTTCATTTAATATAAGGTTGTAAAAATACACTGATGTGATTTTAAAGTGTAAAGAAGACATCTATCTATCTATCATTACTCATTGATAAGTCTCAGTTTTAGGCTTTGCCAAATTCCAGCTACATTGTCTGATATCCTAAAGAAAAGTGTAGATTTTTCCCAAAAAATGCAGTTATCAGTATACACCCATGTTTTCCTCTAAATTAGGTAAATGACAATGAATTTTTAGTAATACATGAGTAAAAAAAGTGCATAATTTGCTTCATTTCTAGAAAAATCATCACCTAGCCACATTAACCCATGGGGGAAAAAATCACTCTTGTACAAGATTGAATTGTCTTCACCTTTATGCTGTTTAGCCCATTCACTTAAATTACCCAAGTATAGCACGGAAGGGAAAATCATACTCAATTTATGAATAGAAAAACCAATTTGCCTCAGTTAAAATATAAAGCAAGATGAAACAAAATATGAGTAAGCATCTCCATGAATACCACACCCATGCTATCGTTTCTTTGATAGGTGACCACTCTCAAAGGAACTTTTTATTCTCACAAATATTACTTCTAATCATCACTGCTTCTGCTCTCTCCCAGACAGTTTAATAGGAAACCTGATAGCCATTTGTCATGGCTAAACAGCGAAGAGCAACTGCTGTCATTTCTGTGTCAATGAGCACTCTGCAAATATTGTTGGCCATAATACTCATCTCATTGGTGAAGATTTCTATTTAATCATAATCAAAAGCTATGAAACTCTGAATAGTGTTTTAGAAATCATGCCTATGTTCACAATCTAACTTGTTCAATAACTAAACTAGTAGCCGTGCACAGTCCGTAAGAGCCCAACACCACTGTCTCTTTTACCTCAGATGCCAAATGCACCTGGAGGAAAACAGTCCATGGCTGCCTTATCCTTTATGCTGGGCATGGCCCCAAGAATGAGATCCCCATATCTCTGACAACAGAGTAGGGTTGATTTAGTAAGAAAGTTAAATACAGTCACTGGAAGTTCAAATGAAATGACAGAAAAGCATGGTGCTAATTATGAAATCAAGACTTGAAAGGATCATCAAGATTCATTTCCTTAGAGGAAGGATATCAACCCACACTACAGAGATTTGAAGAACACCACTGAATTTTATTGGAATAACAGTTCTTCTTCAAAGTAATTTAAAAGTGGATGACTAGCTAAAAATAGTTAGCAGAAAAATATGGTCAAAGAAAAGCGGGAATACAATTCATTAGACTAAAATGACTAAAATTAGACTAAAAAGACCACTTCTGAATAGAAATCAGTTTTTAGTGTTTTGCCAATCTAAAGAAACAAGTGTGTCTCAAAAAAATTACAACAGCGTAAACACAAATGAAGAAATCATATTTTGAAGTATACATAAATAGCACTTCCAGAAAGGAAAACTTTTAAATAGGTAGAATATCAAATTTGTACTTTCAATAAAAAGTCTTTGTTTAATGAAGTGCAGAGATTTTTGTTATCTCGGTCTTTTACACTTGGAAAGAGCTGGAAATATACCTGGTCTGTTGAATGTCAGGATACACAGTCATTTTCTGACATGGGCTTTGCGAAAAATAATGGGGTAGGTTTTTAGCTGTGGCCTCTATGAAAGTGGGATGTTTTGATATAATATATTGTACTTTCAACACAAATTCTTAATGTAAGGAGACTTGAATATTTTGCTTATAGTTCAGGTCATAGAAATTATTTTCACTTTTGCTTGTTTATATTCAGCTGCTACAAATAAAGATTATGATGGCAGAATTCTCCTGAGATTTTCAGATACTTTCAATCTAAAGAACATTTTTCCTTGAAACATTTGGAAACAAAATGCTTCTGTCACATGTACGCTCTTAAAAGAAAGTAATATTCAGAAAATATTGTCTTTATTACAAATATCATCAAAAAGGCCATTTTGCCCCTTAATCACCTCTCCAAAGCAGCCAGCTGAAATTTTAAGTATGGACTTTCCTGAACACAAATGCACATTATGCATTATGAAGCAGGTATGTAAAACTAATAATACACATGTTTGTCTAAGATAGTATACTGCTAATTTAGCTGGTGGATAAAAGCAATACAATATTCCATGCAGTGTTTTACTGACTTAGAGATAGGTATTGACTGAAAAATGTCAATATTTAGCTTTCTACAAGTAACACACCAAAAAAGCAAAGGTCAACGTGGTTCTTATGAGAAAGTATTACTAGAAATTCATTCGTGTAAGTTGTTATGTATGTATATAACTCAAATAGACGTAAATACATTTATACACCATTACACCTCCAGAAATAAATGGTTTAGTGTTCTTTATAAAACTCTTCCTGAATATTTTTCCTTTGCACTTAACATTTAATAAATGAGATGAAGTCCAGGAAGAAATATCAACAATTCTTCTCTTCTCCAAACTTCTGTGTGGGGCAGTATTGGAACTCAGCCACAAGTAATTACAACTCTACATCTGACTGGCTACTAAATAATTTTTTACATAAACTTTAACAGTGTTGCATTTCAGCCAAACCTAAACAAGTAATTGGAATGCAGTTTTCTTTCCTTAGTCTTTGGGCATTTGAATTTAAAACACCGTTTAAGGAGATTTGGTTTTTGTTTTTGTTTTTGTTTTTGTTTTAATTGCTTTTTCCCTCTATCTGTATAGAATCTATTCTCACATTCTTCTTCAGGAATTTCCATGCTCTGGCTCCATGCCTTTTGCAAAATCTAGAAATGGCTTTACTTCTTAAGCTGAGTGGTCATGACCTCTCAATTCTATCTTACAGGAAAGCATTTCAGAACTTTAGAGCTAGTATAAAGAAGCCATTTATATTTCACTTTTACTCAGTCTTTCCCTGAGAGATTATATGTTTCATAGTTCCTGTAAAACTGCTTTTGAAGAGAAGATGGTGAGGTTGAATTCACGTCTATATAAAGTTGCTACACAGGCTACTTGAATTTGAGAACCTGGATGAAGGAAGATACAAATCCACCTAACTGTATGAGAATTATTTTCATCTGAAAAGAAAGCAAATGCAATCATCAGATTTCACACCATTATGTTATCTGTATGGTTGTATGCTGATGTTATGCCATATAACAATCTTGTAGGGAAAAAAGTCAACAAGGAAAGGAAACTTAATGGGATAAATAGATACATCTGAATTCTTTCAATGACAACTGATAGGCATAAAAAATGAAAGAATATCAGAACTGTTGTCTATATCTTCTTTTTCACTACATCATAGTTCTCAAGCCTTAAAGACAAGCATGCAGTTGAGCAGTGGCTCAAACATGGACAGGTATTTAAGCAGGAACTTATTTTCCTTCAACAATCTTCCCCAGGAAAGGAAAAATATATTGGCTTAATCTAGTTGTGCAGTAGGAGTTTCCGAAAGGAAATGTAATGGTTTTTCAACAAATTATATGTTCAGATTCAGGCATATGCTCGTAGGGAACATAGCTGAGATATTACCTGTGTGACATGAAAGGTAGGAGGACTGAACATATAGACTAACCTAATTCATTTCAGTATTGTATTTCCTCTTTCAAACATCTTTCCTAAAGCATCAGTCACATTGTAAACCATATTACTGTTCCTCAATTTGTCAAATATGAGTACAGAATTTGGAAAAGTTCATTTCAAATCTAGGATTCTGCAGTGCAACTTCAAGTGTACACATAGGTTCTGTGCCTCAGTAAGTGCTACCACTGTGATTTCATGGTATGATTTGCAAAGCAACACTGCTGCAGGCTGTGAGGAATGCAGTCTAAAGAAAGTATTAATTTTTCTTCTGTGATACTCATTCTTATGTAGAATCTTACGTAGAATCCAAATATAATTACTCGGACTGAAATAAACCAAATTACACATATACTTGACAGAGTTGGGCTACTCTACTGAATAGATAAGACTGTGCAGTCCTTGATCATTTAGGTACCAATGTCATGTACTGCAAGGGCAGAACCTTAGCTACCAATATACAGAAGAGTAATTAGTAGAGTAGAGTAGAGTAGAGTAGAGTAGAGTAGAGTAGAGTAGAGTAGAGTAGAAGAATAGAATAGAATAGAATAGAATAGAATAGAATAGAATAGAATAGAATAGAATAGAATAGAATAGAATAGAATAGTTCAGTTGGAAGGGACCTGCAAAGACCATGTAGCCCAACTGTCTGACCACTGCGGTGCAAATCAAAAGTTAAAGCATGTTACTGAGGGCTTTGTCTGAACGCCTCTTGAAAACTGTCGGCCATAGTGCATCAAAGATTTTTCTCGGAAATTTTTCCTAATGTCCAGCTTGACCATCCTCTAGTGCAAATTTGTGCCTTTCCCATTCTGCCATCATTAATGAGGAGCAGAGCCTGGCACCTCCCTCTACTTCCCATCCTCAGGGAGCTGCAGAAAGAAACAAGGTCTCCTCTTGACCTCCTCTTTTCTAGACTGAGCAGCCCAAGAGTCCTCACCCTCTCCTCACAGGCTATGCCTTCAGCCCTGCTACCCGCTTTGGTGCCCTCCTCTGGATTCTTTCAAGGATGTTAGCATCCCTTTTAGATTGTAGAGCCCAGAACTGCACACAGTACGCAAGGTGAGGGTGTACAAACACTACGTCCAGTGGGAGAATCACCTCTTTTGATCACCTCACTATGCAGAGTTTAACATGTCACACAGCAGTGGGAGGTATTCTGCATCCCTGTCAGTGGGACTGCTCTGCTGGCCTTCTCTGCTCATCCACAAAACAGGGCTGCAGATCTGATGGCCTCCCCTCCAACAGCAATATATTGAACAGCTTTCTGTCAGGCACACAGCAGTGAGGGGAGTACAGACATGGTGACCACCCAGTAGAAATTATGTAAGTCAATTCTCATAATTCAGGCAATCAAAACAACACGATCATACAAAGCTAAGTTATTTGAACTGTAGCCCTTTTTCCCTGTGATCTTGAGAATCAACTTTTTTGCAGTAATTCAAAGCTAACATACTTTATTCAGAGAGCATGTAAGATAGCATCACTAATGATTGCAGAGGACTGACACCTTTCAAGTGCTCTTGGCATTAGCAAGAGACCTACCATAACAGAAACTACTTTGATTTAATAAATCATTTCTTCAGTTTAAAAAAAAAAAAACTTTTCCACTTGTAAGATCTAATTAGCCAGCTAACGTGCTGGTAAGTTAAAAAAAATTATGGAATAAATAAGTGAAGTGTTTAAAAGGTTATTTTCTGACATAAACTTTTATTTTCTCAGTTCACAAACTGCATGACTTTATCTTAATTATGCTCTTGCAATTTCACTGCTGTAATTGATAAACTTTGTCACTGGCATTTTGTTTTTTTTTCTATTCTCAGGGCTACTGTTATCACTAGTCTCTGTCGAAAGTGTAGCCTCATAGGGGCAATTTAATATCTGCTAAAACTGAGAGATACAGATAATTGTAGAAAATTGTAGATTGCTGGCTGCTAGATGGATGCTAAATAGAGCTATCTTAAAATGTCTGAAAGATTAAGTACATCCACAAATCTGAGGGCTTTACAAGGAGATTTGGGGAACTAAGGGCTGTGGAAAACTTACTGGTAAGTATAGCTCAGAAAGGCATTGAACTCAAATTAGTAATTCTGGAAAAGAAGCAGATTCCTCTGATACCAGGAAATTTGAAAATAAATTAACATATGAACTGCAAGCAAGTGAAATCCCACTGTTGTACTGAAAAATAAGGAAACTAAAGAACTTCACAGTAAAATTTTAAAAATGATAGAGATACTATCTGCTTGTTCAGTGATGATCACAGCAGAAGGGGCTGCTTTTACTGTCTCTCTTTTTATGGGTTCATAAGCTAATCTGGTATCAGGAACAAGGTAGGGTTCTGTTAGCTTACAGGTTTGAGAAGAGCCAGCACTAGAAATGCATCAGACACTATCACCTCCAGTCAAAGTGACCCCAATATAATTCCAACTGGGTTCAGAAAAGAAACATACTTAGGCCTGGTGAAGAAGCAAAGTTGTCTGGAGGTGAGTTGTGTGTTATTTTAAGCCACATAAATGTTGCTCTGGCAATTTAAGAGGGCTGAAGGGTGACTTTCCCACACATGCGTGTGGGCAAGTACTTGCTTCCAATTCCCCAGGCAATATAACACTTAAAAGTTCTATCTTTTAGGTAGATCAGATATGACAGTTGAAGTGGCTGCAGTTGCAGAGCTCAATCAACAAATTGAAGTGAAATTCCTCACCACTTAAGCAGTCAAAAGCTTTTAGTTCGATTATATGCAATATCTTTTCTACTGTTGTACTACTACTGTGGGCACTTTAATAATTGATTTTCAAAATAAAAGGAAAAGTAGTCTGTAACAGAGGTATTGTTGCTGGCTGCAAACTCATACTTCTGCTATGCTTTGCCAAAGAATGATGTAGAAATGCTTTTCATTTATCTCAGCAAATACCATCTCACCACCATCAATACAATCATTTGCCAAAAGACACAATGTTGCCACAAGAGCAATTCCTTTTTAATATCTAATACACCGTTGTATAATACTCACATTTATTACCATATATTACCGTTGCTTTGAAATCCATAATATTAATCTCATTCATGGACTAGCAGTTAACAGTAATAATGTATGTAATTTATGTATGTATGTAATTTATTCAATTTTACTTTGGTTTTCAGATAGGCCAGTTATTGATTAGTCAATTTGATCATAGATGAGAACTTCCAAGATGTTTTTTCAGAATAGGGGTAAAGAGATCTAGAAAATGCTTGATTCAGTTCATGATGTTTTAAGATTGTCACCTGTTCTGCATGCTAAAGTTTTGATACTCCAGACAGGAAGGTAAATTTTGAGATTAACGTCTAAAATATACAGTATGAGTATAGGTAGTGGTCTAATTCTCTAGGAGTAATGATCTGCTTTAGAGCTTTAACTTCTTCCCATAAAACTATGATACACTCTTGTCCGAGGAGAACATGCACCATAAGATTGTTTTAAAATAGATTTTGCTAACCAAGCATATTCCAGGGATCAATTTTTCCAAATACTTCCATTAAGTGATTAGTTTCCAATTTTATTCAAGGTTGAAGGCACCTGGGCAACACTTCTATGTAGATACTGAATTGCTTTTGAAACTGGCTGGCATTAGGTACAAAAATGCATTGATAATCTGTTGTTTTAGTATTAATTTCTGGATGAATTTTAATCACTGATGATACTTCTAAATTATTTTTCAAAAATAGTAGGCTTCCTTGATCATCCTCAATCCTTGAATAATCTCCTAATGAAGGTCAGCACAGAAAATGATTTTGATGTAGAAGTTAATAGTGCAAAAATTACTCAATGCTATAAGAGAGTTCACAGGCTTTGATAACTTTCTCATTGATTTTTGAGTCATTTTTCTGTACTTAATTTATCCACTTTTACTGGAAGCCTTTAAAAGTAATCACTGCTCAAGGATACCTGCCAAATAGATTACAAACTGATCTTATTTCCCTGCCTTCCATCTGCAGACAGACTGCTCTTCTGCTGTACATCCATCTCTCTGCTGAATGGTCTAGACTTACCACCAAAGTTCAGCTGTCTATTATACACATAGCTCTCCCTGGCATTCTAGATATGTTCTTCTTCTTTTTTTTTTTTTTTTTAAAAAAGAAATTATTAAAGTTATCTTATAGTAACATTCTTCCTCATAGAGCATGCCAGAATCACTCTGTATTACACACTGCACATAAAGCAAGATACAAGTTCCTACATATTTCAATTGAGTCTACTTATTTCCTATGCTTCCAAAGCTACATATGGAGACTTATGACAGTGAATAACATTTCTTTGGCAGTCCCTAATAAATGTAGTGTGGATTTATTTACTCCTGCATTACTACAGCACTCTATATTTTTATTTCACTGTTTGGAAGGAAGCACAAATGACAAAAATCCACTGCAGCGTCCCATTTAGTTGGAGAAGCTTCCAACAAATTGCTAAGAGTTTAGTGACTCAGCTTTAACATTCCTCAATACTCTCTGATGATACCAGAAATTAGACTACATCATTTCTCAGTAGATGATTCAGATAATCCATTTAAATTGGTTTTAAATATTCTGACAGTGTAAGAAGCTTTCAGCAAAAGAGTTGTCTCATGATTTTTTATCTGATTAATTTATTTATCTTATCTCACTTCTAGTATTCCTAATACATTTCATTCTGTTGCCTACTTATTACCATACAAACCAAATAAACACTTTTATAACAGGCTTAACACCAAACAGTCTTATGCATGATATGGTTGGTTGGTATCATTGTTTTTTGTTTGCTAAGATCACTCTTTTGCTTATATGCAGATTTTTATTCCAGATGGATGTTCAAGAATATAAAGAATACTCTCACAGAGCTTTTTTTTTTTGTATACATATATACAAAAATATATATAGCTGCCTGATGCATACATATATGCATATAGTTTGTATATACAAAACACACAAACACACGTATGTACATGGTGTATGTATGTATATGAAGTTCTTGTATTTTTAGTTTCCTTATGTTCTTTATATCTATTTCTGTTCTCTTTCATTGAAAAAAAAAAAAAAAAAAAAGCTTTCACAATAGTCATACATTACACTCCCATCTAAACATATGCTTTTACTTTTGTAGAAAGCAAATGGGTATTGGAGATAGTGTGCTGACCTATCACACAGTAGAATGTTATCAAGACCATCTAGAAAACGTTTTCTCAATATGGTTATGTAAATGATGACAACTGCATGGTCAGGTCTCCTACCATTTGCTGTGTGACTGTTTGCAATCACAAGCTCCTTTAGACACATCAGCCATTACTCCCTTTCATATTGTGTAAGAAGAGTAAACAGCATCTAAGTTTCACAGAGTCATAGAATGGGTTGGGATGGAAAGGACCTCAAGGATCAAGTTTCAGCCTCCCTGCTACAGGCAGGGTTGCCAACTTCTAAGTCAAGTACTAGATCAGTTTGCCCAGGGCCTCATCCAACCTGGCCTTAAACACCATCATCAATGTCTCTGGGCAGTGTGTTCCAGCAGCTCACCACTCTCTCAGTAAAAACCTTACCCTGACATCTAATATAAATCTCCCTCCTTTTAGTTTAAAACCATTTTCCCTTGTCCCATCACCATCTACCCATGTAAAAGGATGATTTCCCTTATCATATGATGAGGGAAATGATCTGTATCATTTTATAAATGTAACTTTGCCATACATTGTGTAATTGCATTGCACTTGTTAGCTGTAGCAAGAAAACTGCAGATAGTTTGGTCTATCTTACTTTGACTGAGTAAGATTTTAATAAGAGTTTAACTAAAAAAGGCTGCAATAAGCAATAAATTATTTAACATTAAAATCACAGTTCAATCTCTATATAAAAACTAAAGTGTTCTCCCATATGGATATTTCTGGAAAATCTCTTCCAAATTTTACTAGCTTTTCTGAGCTGTAGCTAAATATATATAATACATGTATTTTGTTGGCTTTGCTTTGTTTCTCTTCTCCTAAAAGATAAAAATAAATTTTAAAAAAATCCAATTGGTGAAACATGCATTTTCAGTGCTATAGTTGAAACCAAGGTGCAATTGCCCAGCAGTTCCAGAAGAAATCTGACTAAGTCTGAGGAGGAAAAGATTGTCACTGCTTGGAATTCTTTGGTGTACAAAAGATTCCCGTGTACTTTTTTCTTGAAACTCTTTATTACTTCGTATCTGATACTGCTTGACCTTCTCCATTCAGCTCTTGGAACTGAAGCAAACTAAAGTGTGTCCTAGTGGAATGTCATATAGTCTACACCTCTGCGTCCAAATGTAGAATTTTATGTGCTTCAGCTGAGAAATAAACTGCACATGAACATCAGTGGAAGAAGAAAATGCCTGAAGTTCCATCATCAGTGTCTTCCTACATACTGTTGCACTGAATGTAAATAAAGATCGACTGCAGCACCAATACTAAAATATGACTATGGCTTCTTTTAAAATCACAATACAGAAATTTAATTATGAGTTAGTGGCCACTTAGAATAGCTTGTTATAGAGAAGAATTTTCTAATAAAAACTGTAAAGTAAGAAGAAATATATATTTTTAACATTTTGGATATAATTACTTTCCCTGCCACAGCAGGTACTCAGCAAACAAGGAAATTTGATCCTATACGTATAAAAAAAGATCAAAAAATACCATGTAATCAAATTCAAGGATAGCAACAATAGCACTGTATATTAAATTCAATAGTGTGTCTAAGGAAATCCCTGAACAACTAAATCCCAGAAGAAATCATCTGTAAACATTTATTTTTCCATGTGTACTTTCTATCAGGCACTGTCACAAACAGAAACTCTAACTCAACCTACATTCTGGTGCAGTGTGTCCCTTCTATGATAGATGAGACTAAATATTCTAATTTAAATTCTGATCTTTTTCTCCTAGAGCCTACTCTTCTCATTCTGTTGAAGCCATGTGCATTTAATCCATGCATATATCTGTACAATTTCTTTTCCATATATCTGATCAATATATTGAACAGTTTGTAGTGCATGTGCTTGCCTACATTTCCCAGCTCATCTATAACCTGGCACTACAGGCTTTCTGCAGACATAATGAGTTTTGGCTCAGATCTCCTATTGCCAGAGGACCAAGTGATTCGTTGCCAGTATATGTATCTATGCACACTGCAGTCACTGCCTCCTCAGTTTCTGAAGCCAGCTGTTTCTAACAAACAATTAATATCCTCAGGAAAAAGATGGGGAATGAGAATTCAGAGAAGCAAGTACCATGGATCTTGAACTTAAGTCTTCCCTTGATGCATTCCAAGACTGTCTAACAAACACTGAGCCCGTGCCCACTCGAGTGCATGCATCCAACTTCCCTGTTAGCATACACAGCCATGCCTTGGCCATCCTGAAAACAATCTGATAGCAGACAGAGAAAGATCACAGGAACATGTTTGGATCTTTTGTTTGCCTGTGCCTTTTTTGACTAGGTATCTGCTTTTGCTAGTTGAAGCCACTGCTTATATGTATACGGCAAAGGAATCATCTCATTTGTTCCCTAATAGAAGTTCCATTATAGGAATGGTGAGAGAAAGTTACAAAGTACCCTGAGAGTCATATACCCATGACTGATTTTCTGTACATGACTTCTGTGGCCTTTCTGGATGAGAGATGCATCTTTCAAATATACTATGCACAATAACACAATGGAAGCAAAGTTGTGCTGTCTGCTACAGCAGCCATATCAAGCTGCAGATTACACATACAAGTCACATAGCACAGCAAAATGTGTGTTGTTACAAATAACACTTGTCTCCTATGCATGCTTCTTGACCTTCAAGGAAGGATGACCAAACCTGATAATTTCTAGGTTTGGCCTCAAACTCTACTGTTATTACAGTTGTGCTGGACACCCAAGAGTCTACCACTGGAAGATCCCTGGGAGACAGCCAGGAGACAGAGCCTTCTCTGAAGTCCAAGATAGACTCAGGCAGGTGCAGCTGAAGTCATCCTGCTGTTGCAAGTGTCAGACAAGACCCTACAGTGGGTAACAGAGTGCATGAGGTTGTTCGAGTTGATGAAGTAGAAACATGGCAGACCTCATGTATGATGCTCTTCGTGCGCTGGAAACAGCAGATAACCTCTGTTTCCTCTGTATATGTTATTCCCTGATTCCTATTGCTGATATTGTTGGGTCACAGATCTTTGTACTGGGGACTGCAAATGGGCCAACTTTGTTCACAGGTCCTTATTCTGGTAGGATTTCAGAATGAGAAGGAAACTATTCTAGATCTTAGAAGTATTAGAGATAGGATATTTTAAAAGTAGCTCCTGATGAGAGTTAAGATGACAGTATGCATTTATCATACCCAGTCAAGAAGGCATCCCAGACACAATTCCAGGACTTGCTTACTTTTTTCCTGTCTACTATAGCAAATAAGTAATTTTTTTTTCAGTCTACCTAGATAGTGAAAAACCTACCTGAAATTATAACCTATATTTTCAGTACTGCAGTTTTTATCCTGATTTTTTTTTATTTTAGCTGATTCAGCAGGAAAAAAAAAACAAAAACAAACAAACACTGTTTCGTAACTCCTGAGATTTTCTAAATTCTTTAGTAGTTAAGTATTTCAGAGAAGAAAAAAAGACATAAACAAGTTTCTTCATTTCCAAAGCGCTAGATCATTTGTACATAATTGCACAATTATATAAATTGTACAATTTATAGTAGAAAATCATCTGCTGTTTATATGAAATTCACTCAAACTATAGGGGTAAGTTAGGCTGACCAGTGAAAAAACCAGAGCCAGCAGAAGTTGAAATACATATGTATAGTTTCCCATGCATATAGTTTAAGAAAGATTTAGAGCAAAATAAAATTTTTCCACAGAAAAATCACATTCAATACTTGCTCACATATTTGTTCACTAATCAGTAATTGTCATAACATATATTGACATTCAGAAACTTTGTCCTGTATTGTTACTCAGTTTTGCTGTATTCTGAACTGATGAATAGGCATCAATGAGATTATTCATGTAGTTGAAGGATTGTCAGGCTTTGAGATAAATAGAACATCTCTGAAAGTACATTTCTATAGAATAGTCTGAATACAACAAGTCTTAAAAATAGGAAGTGTGGAAAGAGAAACAGTTTTTTCAGTATACAACGAGCAGTATGGCTTTTCTGCCACTCCTTAATTGTTGCTGGAAGAAGAATGGCACATTACATGAATTTCTACTAATGAGAACAAGAACACTGGGTGCATATAATATAGCAATCTCAATGAACATTAATATCAATGAGAAAAAAGTGGTGCTCCTTTTTTGAACTTTTATAGGGTAGTGTAGGTGCATCTCACATTTAAGAGAGAGTAGAACACAAATACAGTGGGCTCCTGATATCCAAATCAATTTTTCTCTTAGCCCTAAAATACATATAATGCTTATTTTATTTATTTATTTATTTACTGTGACAAATGCATCCTGACAGAATATTTCAAAAGCACATACTCTTTGCTGATTTTCCAAGTGAAGGATATGCTCTGAATAGGTTCTGCCATCATTTATTGCCATGTATTTAAGATACATAATGATCCTTCTGGATGTTTTTAACAGGAAAAAGATGAACTTTTCTACAATTAATGTTCCTGCCTACTACATCCCCTATCAGAAGTACAACTGTTTATCCTAATAAACTTGTGCTGTACCTTGCCTTACCAGCAACAATACTGATAACACTGGTGCTGACTATTAGACACTTTGTTCAAAGTTACATGACTTTTATAATTCAATCAAAGTAAAGGCAAGTCAGTAGGAGCAACAAACAGGTCAACTTTAAATTGCATTAGAGTACATTCTAGTCAATTCAGATCTGAGATGCCAAGAATAACACTTGATTTTCTTCCTGATTTTATATTCCCCAGTGGTCTGCATTTGACTTGTTAGGGACATACTTATAAATACATTCAGCTGCCAGCTTCAATATGGATGGCTTATCATTTAACAGGCTCCTATTATATATTAGTTAACCTCTACAGATCTGTAAAGTAGTTGTTGTTGTTTAATAATAATACATTAATACCATAAGGTTCTTCTTCCATGAAATACTGTAGTGACATTCAAAACACAAGAGATTAAAAGAAAACCCTGAAAAAATTGCCAATTAGGAACAAGATGGTGTGTATTTCTGTATATGATTATGTCCAAAGAAACATAAGAATGGGAAAAATTAATCACTCAATTCCTATTAGAAGGCAATATAACCAGACACAGCTTCTAAAAGAAGGTAGAAAAGGCACTGGGGGGAACATGAAACACTAGTTAGTTCAGGAAGTGACTGTGGCTAATCTTGAATCTAGCTGGCAGGAGGTGGCTGAGGATTAGAAATTGGAAGGTAATGGTCACAGAAGGATGAGGTTCACAATTTTCATAAAAAAAAGAAAGGAAGGAACTGACCGAAATGAAAATAATGATGATGATAGTAATAATATATTTTCTGAGATTTCCACTTATTTTAGAACCAGATGAGTGACAATGCAAAAATTTCAATGGTAATAAAGGCACAGAAAAACCTATAAGATTTCTATAGAGATTTCTAGAACTAGAGGGACAACAGAAAACCGTTAAATATAAAATATACCTAATCCAGAACTTATGTTAGACTGGGGAAAAAAGAGGAAAAGATGTTGTACAGTTTTGTAGTTCTGCTTCACATCATAAGAATGAATCTATAGAAAGAGCAGTCAGAGGATAAAACCTGAAAGATTAACGTATACATAGGTGATAAACAAGTAGAGACATGAAATCTATAAATACACCATAATCTTGAAGATAAGGAAGTACAATGAAGATCTCTCAAGAGAAAATTGTCATTTATCAGAAAAAAATTCAAGAAGTACTCATTGCCATGTTACAAACTGTTTTGCAAAAAAAAAAAAAAAAATCAAGAGAGCATGTGTAGTTATTTCTAATACACAAACTTAAAACAAAATGACATGGTTGAAAGTACATATATATTTCATCAAATCAGATGGGCCAAGGCAGGAGCAGGAAGAAAGGAATAAAAACACTTAACAAAATAGCCGAACTAGTATCTGAATCATGAACTAAAGGAGAATTGCAAGGTCATAGTCTGAACCAATGACCGAGCACCAGGTGAAAAGGTATAACTAACACAGAGAGCTCAGGTGCAAGCAATGCACCTGAGTGACTGGAAGGCATGGACTCCGGGTTCATCCCTCCTCACTCTCATTTAAGGGCTAGCAGCTGAGGAAGCAGCTTCTCTCTGGACAGAGATTACACTTGTCTTGAGCCATCATTGGTAATCAGAAGCTAATCTTCCTTCTTTATCTTCTATCACTCCACGATACTTTTATCCCAGGAAAAGGTGCTGTCATAGCCTTTTTTTGTTGCACACAAGTCATTATCTTTAAGATTGCACAGAGGGGAAAGTCTCAGGGGACTGAAGAAGGGCAAGCCATAAGAATAATGTTTAAACATTGGAAAGCGAAGACCTGAGAAGTCACCGACCAGTCACAGTATTTTCAGTATATGGAAAGATACTGGGAGAAGTTATTAAACAGCCAATTTATAAGCACTCTCCAGGAGAATAAAAAGGTGATAAAAACCAGACAACACTACTTTCTCAAGAGTAAATCATGTCAAAACAATCTAATTTCCTTTTCTGACATTCTAACTTTTAGTCTAATGGATAGGAAGTAAATAAAAGATGAGATTGCTTTACTTTAATAAAGCTTCTCACACAGTGTCATGAGACCTCATAGTGAAGCCAGAAAAATATGGCCTTATAGGTCCAGCCTGAACAAAAGATTTAAACTACGTTGAGAATATATAGTGAATACTAACATAAGGAATGACATGGTATTACTACTCAACAGTATAAACCCTAAAAATTAGGCCTAGATCTAAGTGTGACCACTAAACATTTCCCTGTTTATATCCTCTGGTATCAGCAAAGGTATTTTCTTATTGCAGGTTTTGAACTCAAGATGAACTGAGGATAAACTGTGGCTAGAAAATGCACTTTAATAGTAGTTACAAGGAGGATGAGATGGACTTTTAGAAGTATAATAAGAAAGAGTACTTCAATTCTTGTATTGATTGTTAGGAAGGTGACCCTTGCATAACCCCAACAAAGATAAGCAGCAGAAAACAACCAGAATGAGATAAGAAAAATCCGAACCTGCTGTGTTTTCAGTGAATAATATGGCCCTAAAAAAACCCCACGTGACATGGTAATCAGGAACTGTAGTCAACTGTGATCTGCCCAGTGGTCAACCATCTATCAGTTTTCAAACCGGTAATCCTAAGTGGTGGGAGATTCCTCCATGGATCATGCAATGAGCAGCAGATCTTTCACATCTTTGAAAAAAATTCCAAAACGTTTTCTCACTTCACATTACCGAATTAAACAATTTAGTGCCACTGGATTAAATTGAATATTTTATGATTATACAATGATATAAACACTGATCTAATCCTGCTGTAGCACGTATTATTAGTACAGTTATGGCTGATGATAACATTTGTTAGTCAGCAGTCTCACAAAGCAGAATTAACAACCCATGGTCTTTGCCAAAAAAAAAAAAAAAAAAAGTCAGAAATAAATCTAATCATGGAATCATAGAATCATTAAGGTTGGAAAAGACCCACAGGATCACCCAGTCCAACCATTTGCACTTCACCAATACTTCTCGCTAAATCATGTCCCTCAACACAACATCCCAACATTCTTTGAACACCACCAGGGTCGGTGACTCCACCACCTCCCTGGGCAGCCCATTCCAGTGCCTGACCACCCTTTCAGAGAAGTAGTATTTCCTAATGTCCAGCCTGAACCTTCCCTGGTGTAGTTTGAAGCCATTCCCTCTAGTCCTATCACTAGTCACCTGAGAGAAGAGGCTGACCCCCAGCTCACTACAACCTCCCTTCAGGTAGTTATAGAGAGCAATAAGGTCTCCCCTGAGCCTCCTCTTCTCTAGACTGAACAATCCCAGCTCCTTCAGCCACTCCTCATAAGGCCTGCTCTTCAGACCCCTCACCAGCTTTGTTGCCCTCCTCTGGACACGCTCCAGGGCCTCGATGTCTTTCTTACAGTGAGAGGCCCAAAACTGGACACAGAGTACTCGAGGTGTGGCCTCACCAGTGCTGAATACTGGGGGATGATTACTTCCCTGTTCCTGCTGGCAACATTGTTTCTGATACAAGCCAGGATGCCATTGGCCTTCTTGGCCACCTGGGCACACTGCTGGCTCATGTTCAGTCTAGTGTCGATCAACACCCCCAGGTCCATTTCCTCTACACAGTCTTCCAGCCACTCTACCCCAAGCCTGTAGCGTTGCCTGGGGTTACTGTGGCCAAAGCGCAGGACCCAGCACTCGGTGTTGTTGAATCTCATCCCATTGGCTTCAGCCCAGCTATCCAGCCTATCCAGATCCCTCTGTAGGGCCTTGCTACCTCAGGCAGACCAACATTTCCAGCCAGCTTGGTGTCATCTGCAAACTTACTGAGGGTGCACTCAATGCCCTCATCCAGGTCATCAATAAGGATATTAAAAAGGACAGGCTCCAGCACTGACCCCTGGGGAATGCCACTCGTGACCGCTCGTCAGCTGGATTTAACTCCATTCACCACCACTCTCTGGGCTCGGCCCTCCAGCCAGTTCCTTACCCAGCCAAGAGTGTACCTGTCCAAGCCACGAACTGCCGGCTTCTTCAGGAGAATACTGTGGGAGGCAGTGTCAAAGGCTTTGCTGCAGTCTAGGTAGACCACATCAACAGCCTTTCCCTCATCCACCAGATGGGTCACTAGATCATAGAAGGAGATCAGGTTGGTCAAGCAGGACTTGCCCTTCGTGAACCCATGTTGGTTAGGCCTGATCCCCCGGTTGTCCCGCACATGCCACATGATCTCCCTCAAGACAATCTGCTCCATAATCTTCCCTGGCACCAAGGTCAGGCTAACAGGCCTGTGGTTCCCTGGATCCTCCCTGCAGCTCTTCTTGTAGATGGGAGTCACATTGGCAAGCCTTCAGTCTTCTGGGACCTCACCTGTCAACAAGGAGCGCTGATAGATAATGGAAAGCGGCTCGGCTATCACCTCTGCGAGTTCCCTCAGCACTCTTGGGTGAATCTCATTCAGTCCCATGGACCTGTGGCTGTTAGTTGGAGTAGCAAGTCTCTGACTGTCAGTAGCAGGTCTCTGACTGTAATGAGTCATCAGGTTCTGTTAATGAGAAATGATAGTGTCTCAGGTAAAATTCACTGCACAGGAAGAAAGACACTGGTATTCTCTTGGTTAGGTTGATCTCCATAGCCTGGTGTCCTGAACAGAAGAGACAGCAGGGGGGAGAGAGGAAGGAAACCCAGAATCAGTAGATGTGGATAATTTCAAACATCAGACATGGTAGAAAGTGAGATTCCGTTCTGAAGAGTGGAATACTGAAGCCTAACACTTCACACAAGTATGGGACTACCTCTTGTGTTACTTAACAAAACCACAGTTCTGTCCAGTCCTTTGTCTCTTTTTATTCCATCTTTGACTTTGAAATAGAAATGTGCTAATAATACAACGTATAGGTGTGCCAATACGAAATACTAGTTATGGATTTGGTTAGAAGAGAAACTTTAGCCATACAGACAATAAGTATATTTATGTATATACATGAAAATGAATATATATAATGCTTAATATCTGCTATTATCCATGGACTTTGTGATCCTTTATTAGTTTTATGCTAACCTTAGTAACTTACTTTAGTTAGAAATTGGGTCTTCAACTAAGAGTACCATAGTTCAAGCATTGTTTTTCACAAGTTTTTAACTTAAATTCTGTAGTTAACCTGTGTTTGTAAGAGGTACATGACAGGTTGTTACATCTTACAGAACTTCATTAGGTAAAAGAAGAAGGAAATGTACTGGAGCAAGAAAGGAAAATGTCTCAGAGGTTCCTACATAGTGTGTGCATAGCGTAAGCCACAGAAAGACATATAAAAGATACAAGGTAAAATGTACCTAGTTGCTAACTCTAAAAAAAAAAATAAATAAATAAAAGTAGAACCATCCATGATGTCCAGTCCCCTGATGAATATTCAACATCTGCCTCATCTCTAAAATTGTACTGTTATCTAGTATTTTCCAATAGTTATGAAAAAAATCAGCAGCCCAGATGAAAAAACAGTGAAACAAAATGTTAAAAATCACAGTAAGCTAGTATGTATTTGAAGTTCATTCAGGCTGAGTGAATGTATAATGTGATATCCTAGTGAACGCTTTTGATGAACCCAGTTCAAATCACTCTTTTCAGTTATGATTCATGCAATGTAATAAATAAATAAATAAAGTTTTTCAACATTTTGCAGGTATTACCAAACCAGGAAAAAAATAAAAACTTCTGAATATGGATCTGAGTCAACTTGTCAAAATCATTCTTGATTCCAATTTAGCACAAAGAATTTAAGAAAATAAATTAAAAAAAACCCAATATAAAATAAAACAGAAGAAAAAAAATTAAATTGAAAAATATAAAGAAGCAGAATAGCAGTCTCATAATACTGTTTTAAATAAGATTTAGAAGCTTTAATGGACTTCAAATCAAGTCAATGACACAATATTGTAATAAAAGAAAAAAATAAAGAGGAAAATATAAAGCTTGGATATGGAATGTACTTCACCTTATAAGTAAAAACATTATTCCTTTCTTCAGCTTTGCTGAGTAACAGCTAGAATTTTTTCTTCAGCACACAGCATTCCATGGAAAGATAAATACCATAGGAGAAAAAAAAAAGCATAGTAGAATAAAAAAAATACAGTGAAAAGCCAAAGATAACTTGCTGTTGTTGATAGGAAGAAGAGTGAAGCTATATTTATCATCAAAAAACACTCAGATGGTTGTAGCAGAATTGTTCTGTGTCAATTAGACCTTTGAAGGAGAGTTTCCTAGATTTCTTCCTTAGTGGAAGTTCCCCAAGGAGAGCCAACAGTGAAACGAGTATTCATCTCTGTTAGAAATGAACAGCAATTACTGGTTCTCAGTGTCTCCAAATAAAATAGTAGAATCCGCAAGGAATACAGAAACATTAGGAAATTAATACTGACAGAGGTTGGCACTAGAACACACCTGAATTTTAAGTACTTAGACATAAGGCAGCAGAAGATTCATAGTCTTCTCCAATCCTACTTGTCTATGACTTTAGGAGGATAAAACTATGGAGTGGATCTGTTTTAGACACTATTTGATAATCATAACATTCAGAAGAATGTAAGTATTATCATGTGTTGATCAGTTAAGACACGTCCCTGGCTAAAATGCAATGTATTGAATTGTACTCAGAAAATTTTCTGTGTAGAGCAAGCTTGCGTCAATAGATTAAATATCTCATTTAAACATCTTTGACCATTATGCTTTTTGTGCTATCACTTACATCTGTGCTTGTTGGAAAGACTGCAGAGAAAGCAAACACCTTTGACAGAGATATACTATAGAGACAGATGAAAACATTGGTATGATGGATGTATGAAAAAGAAATGTACAGCTGTGTCAGTACTAGAAAGAAAATAACAGAGAAAAAAATGGCATGTATTTAGAAATAGGCTATGATGGACAACAAAAAAAAAACTGGTCAACACAGAGGTGGGTATTTTTGCAATAAGACCACAGGATAGGTAACTTAGAAGATCACCCTTGTAACAGATAGCAACAACATTGCACGTGTGACTCCTTAACAGACTGTAACTGTATAATATGGAAAATGAGGCAAGAGCAGCAACCCTCACAGTATTTGCAGGGGAAGAAGTAAGAAACAGGACTTTAAGTATCAAAGATCAGACGATAACAAGTTTTCAAATCATAAGTGCTATAAAATAGTTTAGCCAAAAATCAGTTCCTTGTCACCAACTAAGAAGAACCCAAGAGATGGCTTGATAGCTAGCAACAATTATCTTCCATATGAAACAAATGGGTAAAATACATAAGGGAATGAGTGTGACTGACTGAAAACTGTTCTGCTCAAGACAAAATCTATTTCCATAAGATTTCCGTTGAGTTTTCTTATGCTTAATTCTTACTCAACTTCTGTAACTTCTATTCAGGTTAATATCAGAAGGAAGCACAAAACTGTAAATCAACAGTTATCTCCATGTGATTGAATAAATTGAGTTTCATTTATCAGGGAAATAAAAGAAAACAACTATTTTTTAAGCTTCAGTTAAGTCCAGGGTTTTGTTTGTTAAATAATTTATTTTTTCGTTAATTTGTGAGTGTACTCACAAATTTAGGCTTTTAAAGCTGTAAGGTTAGATTAAGAAACTTGGTAGGTAGCTAATAGGCCAGAGATGGCATAATATTTTCTTAAATAAAATGTACCTCCTCAACTAGATAACATTTTTCTCAATATAAATATTAATTACAAAGTTTACAATATCTAACACGTGAAATTATTTCACCAAAATGTATTTCAGAATGGTATAATCTCCTTCATTAGTAGGACTTCAATTTTCCTTATATTAGTCAGTAATTATAATTGTTCAGATTTTTTTTTTTGTTTCCATAAAGATATTATTTTCAAAACGTCTAGCAATAAAGAGGGATTACATGTAAATTCAGTGTTAGATAATAAGCTCTTTTTTAGTCTAACAATTGCATATGAGAAATGTAAAAGCAGAATCTAATGTTGTAAGCAATACTTGGGCAGCACTTAGACCACATGTGAGTGGCCCTTCATATTCAGTGAGTTCCTTAATTTAGGCTAACCAATCAGTAAATCTACCTTGACAAATATATTTTCAAAACTTTCAGATAAGGAAGTTAATAATAACCCTGCTCTGTGTGTAATAACTCATTGCAAGGTTAATCTGAAGTGCGGAAGTTTTCTCTTGAATTTGGTCTAAGCATTCTACATACTGTGATGAATATTGATCTGAAAATTAGAGCCTTGCCAGCAATCTTTTCCGTGTCTGATAATATTTCTCTAGGACAATGAGGTGAAATGATTAAAATGAATCCTAGTGGATAAGAAGAGCATGAAATGCAAGGCTATAAAGCTAGTGCTGTCAATTTGTTTGCAGGCCATCTCCCTAAGTCAACTGGAATATGTGTGAAATAAAGCTATTTAACATAATTTATATCCAGCAGAGAAAAGCTGTGGAAATATAATACACGGCTCCAAGCTTTGCCTTTATCATCTCCAAAAATAGGCTTTTCTAACTAACAGTGAAAATTACTTTTTTTGGTTCCTGTTTAAGTTGGATTAAAAAGTGCAACTCTTCTTTAAAACTCCTGACAGCACGCAATCCACTCTGCCTGCCTGAACCTCTTCTCTTTCCTTTTCTCTTTATTTGCCTTTTATTTGAAATGCCCCGTCATATTATTATTTTTTTTTTTGATCCTCTATGAAGATAATAACATGATCTTTCTCTTTCTCTCTTTGCAATGTTCTAACAGGTAATAATCTCATAATTCTATTTTACCTAGGATATCTAAATATATAAACCATTTTAACACTAAGTTTTTAATTCTCTACTGGAGGAGATACATAATCTAGTTAAATTAGGGATAATAGAGCCATTAGACAGGTCTGCAGAGGTCTTTACAAGATGCATTAAATTTTTTTGGTAACATTTTTCCTAGCAAAAACATTGTGGTCAGGCACTGGAATGGGTTGCCCACAGAGGTGGTGGAGTTGCCAACCGTGGAAGTATTCAAGGAACATTTAGATGTTGTGTTGAGGGACACGGTTTAGAGAGAACCATTGGTGATAGGTGGACAGTTGGACTGGATGATCTTGTAGATCTTTTCCAACCTTGGTGTTTCTATAATTCTACGTTGATCTCTGATGTCTGTGAACAACTCAAAGTCTGTTTTCCCTGGATTTCTTTCTTGAGACCATTTTTACTGTTGCATTATACTGAAGATCAATATGTATTTCTTCAAACAGGTCAAGACACTTTCTTAAATACGTGATTGCTAACTTGATTAACAGCTGTCTAACACATGTCTAATATGGACGGTTTTTGACAGATTATGTCTTGTCATTGACATCTTACACAGTGAAAGTCTACTAGCTTGGCAGATTTACATTGGTAAAGCAGATAGTAAAAAATTCCTCCTTTGCTGTAGTCAAAATACTTGTAAAGTTGGTTTTAAGAAGCATCTGTGTAAATGTATGAAATACAGTCACTTCTGCATAATATTAACTTATGCAGAGGGAACAGTTCATTTTATCCTTATTTCAAACTCTCTCTGCTCCCTGCACATGTAGGAGAATGTAATTATTCTAGAATTTTATTCCTTATACTCACATACACATACTGTCCTCTTCAAGCGATACAGTAATGACAAACCAGTCCCATGGAACAAACCAAAAAATCTGTTAGTAGTTCACATTCTCTCAGTGTTTACTGCTTATAAAAGCTTCCCTACTCCCCCCCCCCCCCCCCCCCCCCTTTTTTTTTTTTTTCTTGTTTGTTTGCTTTTGTAAAGTCTGGAGGGTTTTTTTTTGCATTTCAGGTAATAATCAGTTAATAGCATTCATGATATAATTCTTTAAAGTACGGTGGAAAAAAAAAAAAATCAAAGTTTTACTTGGGCTCTTGAATAAACATGAAGTGCTATTAGAATTTTGCAGTTTAAATGCTGGCAAGCCATTATTTCTTTATCCAGATGCATAAAAATGCAGATTTCATTATGTTTCTATACTTATTACACTTTTTTGTTATGACTATGGAGTTACTAAATTACAAAACAACTTATGTTTGAAGAAATCTTTTGAGATCATCTTGTCCAAAATCCTGCCCCCCCCTACCAAAAAAAAAAAAAAAAAAAAAAAAAATCATGAAAATTAAGTCTTTATCAAGTTTTGACTATACTTACAGATGGACATTTTACAAGCTTTCCAGGCAGCCACTTTAACCAAATTCATAATGAAAATAGATTTTTTTGCATCTATTTAGACTGTCTCATTTTCTAAAATGCATCTATTGCCTCTCATTCTCTGAGAGCCTGGCTGTGTTTTTTTCTACAACTTTCCATTAATTGCTAAAGGCATCTGTGAGACCTCCACCTTAGATAGAGCTGTATTCCTAAACCCAAATGAAGTCACCTCTGTTGGCCTCTCCTCATGGCATTTACTTTGGCTCTCTCATTATACTGGTAAAACATCGCTGCATCTGTTTGATAAGTCAATGTATTTTGTGTGGTAAGGGGGAACAAAGCTGGACACTGTACTCCAGATGTAGCGGCAAATGCCAAAGAAAGGGGAGGAATGACTTTCCTGGACCTGCTGGCAGCAGGCCAGGGTGCTTTTGACCTTTCTCTGTGCAAGTGGACATTTCTGGCTCCTACTTTATATGCTAACCACCAGTACTTCCAACTCTCTCTCAAACTGTTTTTCTGTTCAATGTGTATCCAGCCTGTAATGTTCTGTTAGATATTTTCTATCCAAACTATGCAACTTAACATATACATTTTTCCACTCCATCAAGTTTCTTTTGGACTGTTTCTTCTGTTAATGTCCCTTTATGGCACAGCAGTCCAGCCCTCCAGACCACCCTTAGAATTTGGAATCATGTGCAGACTTGCAGAAGGAGAATTCCACTCTATCAGCAAATCTTTTTTTTTTTCCCATTGCTATATGACTTCAGTGCATTCTTAAACTCATGACCGTTTCTTTAGACAAATCTTTACTGTTAAGTTTACAATCCTTTTATGCACTTTTAAGACTAGTGCCAGTCACTGTCCATACAACCACTACAGGCACAGGAAGACATTCACTGGTTAGCTATCACCTCTACTTTTGCTCACATGAGCACATAATGCCATTTCAGGCTTTCTGCTGTCTGCCTTCTCTCTCCTGCAAGAGGAAGGTGTGAGTCTCCTGCATGATCTGTACTGTATATGCCCTGGTGGAGACATTGGAGATACAGTTAAAAATGTAGAGACTGAGCATACCAGTGCACTCCTGCCTGTAGAAATCTGAATTTAAGCATCAAACTGAATCACATCTAGTCTTCAGCATTATTATTTGAAACGTATAACTGAGCTACAGCTTAATTTTTCTTTCACCTGTTTTTCATTATAACAAATAGCGTTGAAACAATAATTAAATTAATATATTTAAGAATTGATTACCCATAAATATAACCTACTTTCGCTCATAAAGAAATCAAGTAAAAAGAAAAACATAATTTAAGTCCTTAACATCACCTAATAATTTAGTCTTTATATTTCAGTAACTGTATTAACAAAGTTCAAACTGATTTAAATGGATGACATAAGTATTCTTATATTATGTTGTGTTCTCCTTGAATAGGAGAAAAGTCCAGTTTCTTTGGCCGACAGCAGGCTGACAGTAGGCATAGTTAAAATATGCATCTGCCTGTGGCAGGTAAGTTCTGAAAGGTAAGAAAATGTGTTCATTAACAGGTAGTCCTCCTTTGCAATGTGTTCCTCTTCCAAGGAAAGAGGAAGACCTTTCCTTTTGGAGGGCAGAAAGGAGGAAGATTTATCAACTGTCATTCTCCTCTTAAAATTCATATTGCCTTCCACTGCTGGCCAGCAAAATTCAACTTTGTCTAGTCTGCTGAGAGCACAGGGCAGTTCTGACTACAGCAGCCAGAAGTGAATGCTCCACTTCCTTTGATGTACACTATTTATTCACAATAATAAAGTAGAACAGTTCCCATTCCTTAAGATAAGCCCAAGGGTATGTAGTAGGAATCCGGGCATGGCCTGTATCCACAGGCCTGCTGCAAGCAGCAGATGGCCTTGTTGCTACTGTTGATGCTTTGAAGTAATAGATTAACTCCCACCAGCACAGGCTTCCCATTCTCAGCCTCAGTGGATCACTACCACAGCAAGCTTCAAACTCATGCTAGAAGCTAACTGCTACTGTGTTCATGGAGAGTTTTCTAATATGTGACCATGGAAAGCTTCATAGCTTATACAGGCTGTGAAAAGGACCTAGACTTAGGACTGAGGAAGAAAGAAGAAGAGAGAGAAGCAGTGGAAAAGTAGGCTGAATATGCTGCTCGCTCTGTCACTTTCTATGGAATAGCTTTGGAAAGTCATTTTTACCTGCTAGGTTAAACTTTTCCCATAGAAAAGATGAGTACCCTTTTAATGCATCTTTTACAAAAGGTGTCTTTAGATTACCTTATACAAAGTTTATAAGGATTATTTTTTAAGAGACTTAAGAAAGCAAGCAGATTTTTTAAGGATGCTGACAAGGAAAAAACGACAGTTGTCTAGAGGCGAAAGAAATGTAGGGCTGATCCAATCTTTATTTCTTCTTTCAATAAAATGATGCCTTCCTCGGCTTCTTAGGAGTGTTTCTTTACTTCCTAAAAACAGATATTTTGCCTTGGTCAGATTTTGTTTGTTTGTTTGTTTTTTGCTAGTAAACAAAGAAAATGCGTGTCTTTGTCACAGAGAGACTCTTGAAGGACACTAATTGTGCCTGCTAAAACAGGCCTGGAAATCTGCCCATTGCTGACCAAGTATCTCATACTGTGGTCTATTTTAGTTAATATAGTTCTTTCTCATGCAGTCAAATAACAGTAGCTGGAACACTAATAAAAAAAAAAATAAAATTAGAGACTTCAAGATAAATTTACATGTAGGGAACAAGCCATCAGATCTTCCTGTAAATATTATTTGCATCACTAATCTGGTTTTATTGTACTTCCATGTGGAAAAGAGAGATTTTTCAGAAAGGAACTTTCTAACTGGAAGATAGATGTTATTTTTATCAACATTTTATCCAAAGTTTTATCATTTACAACTTGTTAGTATCTCTGACAACTGGCTCAGACTTGCTGTGTTGAAGCACGCAAACATTCTAATAATGAATGTACTGAAAACTTATTTGATAGATATTCTGTATTAGTCAATGTTTGTAAGTTTTAAGGAAAAAACTTTCCTAATAAACACAGGCATATATTTTTAAATACTGAGAAACTCACAGCTAGCCTTAGCAAGATCTACAGAATTTAAATTATAAATAACATTTAAGGATGATATTCAAGTTTGTCCTGTATTTATAATTGTGTTGTAGATGGATATCATGGCTGTGACCACGTGCACTCTCAGTCACTTATTTCCTGAATGATCAAAGAACCCCCCGGCCAGTTTCTGCTCAGGTGAATCCATGGATTTGTTTGAGACAGAGATTTATTTCCCCACTTTAAAAGTAAAACTTTTCAGTAAATGCTGCAATAGCTCTCTACATTGGAAATTCAGTGAGCTCAGGAGATAACCCCCGTTATGCACTCCTCAATTCACAGGGACTATGCGTTCACTTCAGTGTATTGATTAACATCTGGGATGGAGAATCCAGCTGCTTCACAGAGTCCCTGGGGCGATTATTCCTGTGGAATTGACTTTATATACAATAATTTCAAGTAGGCATTAGAAATAATTCCTGCAGATGCAGAAGTATTTATCTAGGGTAATTTTTTGAACTTAAGATATGATGTCTTTTGTATGCAGTTCAAGATAACAAATAACAATATACTGTGCGTATGCTGGAATTGTCTAGTAGGACTGCAGGATTCAGAAATGGATAAGATGTGATTTAGGGAGTCCATATGAAGACATCAACACAAGGCCCCTTGCAACGGACTCAACTGGCACCATCCAGACAAGGAGATGATCCATCACTGTTTGAAAGCTCTGATTCCCCATGTGAGCACTGCCTTATTCAAGATATTCTAATAATTAAGGTTTCTTAAATATTGTGAATTTGTACCACGTGGTCCCATATGTTGGCAGTAAGGACAGTCTGCTCCCTGAGAGAAGGTAAGAAGGGAGCTGAGACTGACAGAAAGACGGGAAGAGGCAGGGTCCTCTCCAGAATGAGCCCCATCCCATGGTATTCTATGGCACCCCATGGCAAGAAGAGCATGTTGATGCTGGTTCAGACAGGTGTCCAGATCATCAGGCAAGTCCTTAGCAGCTAGTTGTTTGCCTATTCTGACTTGACTGTGTTTAAACATTCTCAGCTTCAATGAAAAGCAGTAAAGTCCCTAATACACATAGAGATAAAAAAGAATTTCTTGCACAGCCAGTCACTTGGCTAAGTAAGTGATTAATCTTAACAGGTACTGTTTTAAACTAGAGCTTCTTTAGAATGATGAAAAAATAGCAGGAAATTTTGGAAAAAGAAAAACCACAAACTGAGAATTTCTACATGTGGTATAATTCCTGTTCACTCAGTTCTCTTTTCAGACTGTATTATGCAAAAGTTTTTTGAAATATGTAGCTACATTAATATTGCAAGATGAGTGGCAGAATACTTAGTATAAAAATGTTTTTAAAACATAATAGAAAAAAGGTAGAGTAGTGCTGAAACAAATGTTGATATTGTATAGCAATGCTTCCCTAAGAATCTTTTTCACATTTTACTAAGCTACCTGCTAGCTCTTAAAAACTGGCAAAATCAACTGATGGTACCTTATCATAGCTATTTGGCAATTGGCTCTAAGGCTACTTCTCCAAATGGAGAATATCAATAATTACATGGAATTCATTCATTCCCTCCCCTAGTAGCAGGAAATAACATTCTCCACACATTTTGCTGTTTACAACAGTTTCATGTATTTTACACAATGGTTTATAACTCATCTATTTGGCATATCTTTTTGCACACTATTTCTAGCAGATTAACTTTATTCATAAAGAAATTAAACAGATACAGGAATGAAACCAGATATAAACTTCTAATAGCAAAAATCTTTGTATCATGCTTTTCCTGTATTTCCTCCTCAACTGAGAGAGTATCACCAAGAACTACTTAGAATTAATTACTAAGCACTGCACCTTCCTCAGGTCTATTCCAAATACATTCCTTACAGAAAAGGAACCTTATCAGTTTGCCCTGCAGTGACCAAAGTATTATCATCTTGTTCATACCTCTTTAAACATTTCTTCAAAAGGTATATCTACAGACCAAACTTTGCTTTTTTTTTTTTTTTTTGGATACTCTAGACGTCTCATAATTTTAGCCAAGAAAGTCTTGCAGCTAAAAGGAAAGGTGACCTTGGACACTTATTGCTGTTAACTGCCTTGAACAACTTTTAGATGTTCAGGGTTTTCTTCAGTCTAACCTAAAATACTGCATATTCCACTGGGACTATTTACTTCAAGTTTAAATTACTTTACAATTTGTGTTTCTCACGTCATATTTTCAACTAGCAACTTTACTTGGCATCTTATTTTAACATAAAGCCAGAAGAAAGCAGTTTACAAAATTAAGAATTACACTGCCCCTGATGCCCTTCCCTGTGTATTTCCACTCTAGCTTCCTCTTTATCATTCTTCAGAAGGTGTGACACTCTTGGGCATTCAACAAGCCTATTTGAAAGCTCACACAGCAGATGGTAAAACATTGCTGTTTGATATTTAGAGTTCTTTGAGGATAACTGAAGGTGATACTACTGTGTCAGCATACATTATGTCTGTGATGCTAGATGCAATGTAAATTGCAAATGGCAGTTATGGAAAGTGAAATACAATATTCAAAAATTGTTTGTACTCAGTACTTCATTGTGCTTTATGTTCACTTTAGATTGATTGAGATTTATTGAGGAACTGAGTATCAATTCTGGAATACTTGAAGCAGTTGTATGTTACTTCCAGAATTTTGTGCAACTCAGGAATAGCATTTTAACATCACAGAGAATATGGATTTACAAAATATAATAGCTAATAGGTAACATGAATATATTAAACACAAGAGCAAGCACACACATTAAAAACTGTCTTCAGTAACATAGGAGATAGTGATGAGTATTTACTTCTTCTCCCTTCTATGAAATATCTTTCTCCTCTAAGTGTATGTCAGACTATTAAGTTTGTCAGAGGAAAACATCAAAATTAATCTCGTATTGGATATCAGAAAGATGCATTTGTATTTGAAAACTTTTTATTACAAGCATGGATTGCCATCGCACTCTCCAGCAATAGCCATGTAATTAACAGGAAAAGAGATTTTTTTTTTTTTTCCATTTATTTTACTGCCTGTGGTTAAGACCTAGATACTGCAAAGAAATTCATAGGCACATCTCTTTCCATACAAATCCCATTTAACAGTATTGAATCATGTTTTCAGAAAGACTTAAAGAATTATGTATCAGCGTGATTGGGTTAAGAAAATGCAAGTTTCTTAGATACTAATGAAATATTCTATTTTCTTCAAGAAGGATTTGTGATCTAATTTTCTGCTATATCTTTTCCTCTATTTGAGATGTTCCTCTGGTTTATTCAGTGTTTTAGCAAATTCAACATTAAGTTTTTCTTCTTCTATCCTTCACCAGGCTTAAGTGAATAGCAATATAAGGCTTTATAGATATCCATGATATGGGTTCATTTACAGAATACAACTGAAGCATCTAAAGGAGGATGATGAAGATGATTGAAGGCCTACAGGGCAACTAAGGCCCCAGGTTTACTTAGCCCAGAGCAGAGGAACTGAGGGAAGACCCTACAGCAGCCTGCAGCTCCTCACAGGGAGCAGAGGAGCAGCACTGAACTCTGCTCTCTGTGAGTGACGGGGCCCAAGGGAATAGCAGGGAGCTGCAGATTAGAGGTTAGGAAACCGTCCTTCACCAGAGGATAGCAGGTATAGAACAAGTTGATTAGATTAGTGGGCATAGCTCCAAGCTGCCATAGTTCAAGTATTTGGGTGGTTAGAACACAATAGAAAGTACAACAATAACAGAAGAACAGCAAGATCCCAGGCTGCAGCAAGGAAGGATTTGTCCAAACACAACAGCCATAGGCACTGAGATAGAGGGGAAAAGAAGGGGGTGGGGGTGGAAAGGAACTGTCCACCATCAGAAGGCATCAGACATACAGAAATAACATCGCCAACCCTTAAACGAGGTCTGGGAAGAGGTGGATCCTTGTTCCACCCCTTCCAGGCACACAGGCACATTGCATACACCTGAGCTCCCCTGGGTTGGCCCTGCCTTTCCACCAGGTGCTCAATCACTGGGTCAAGCTGTGATTTTCAATTTCTGCTACAGCTGTGTTCTCATGCATAGGGTTTGAATGTTGGGTGGTCCTATGTCGAGCCAACAGTTGGACTCAGTGATCCATGGGCTGCTGCCAGGTCAGGATATTCTATTCTATGATTCTGTACAATAAATGAATGATAAATGCTTACTTTGTAAACTAATTAACAAGAAATATATTTTAAGAAAGGGAAATGGGTTACACATATGATCTGAAATAAATATATTACTTTTGAACACCAGAAAAACAGAAATATTCAAGATTTGTTTTTAAGTACCAACAGAAGAAAGAGCTTGATTATTTTTTAATGTGATTTCTTAAGAATGACTTTGCAGTATGTTTTGAATCTGATATGATGGAACACAGGGCACAATAACCCAAGAGAGTTGTGGAAAATGTATTTTGACAGTATTGGAAACTTGTTGTCATTTTAAAAATTCTGCAAGTTCTTTTGGAAGAAGCTGTATTTTGAAGAAGGAATATCTATATTCTTTTTAAATAATATTCAGTCAGGTGATTCTGATAGCAATGATGACACCATAAACCTGTTTATGATAGATTAAAGGTTTGTGTATTCAGCAGAAGAATCAGTGGTCTGAATTATACTCTTAGATTTTTTTTTTTTTGGTATAATAAATAAGTAGCCTTTTCTTCCACATTAACTGTCAATTATCCTAAAATCCTAGTTAGTCAACTATGAAGTTGCTAAAAGAGTGAGTATAGGAAAAGGATAGAGGTGTTTGAAGGCAATCATACAAAATTAATGAGAGCATTCCATGGAAAGAGGGAACTAATAATTAACTTTTTTTTGTGTTAATGAAACCATTGCACAATATAGCCATTGAGAAATGTATTCTAATTAAAAGTTCTCTTGACTGAAAATCATTACTGCACCTGTGCATAACTATAACACAGTCTCATAGACAAGATGGCTATTTGATGTATTTGTACACAAATGGATGATCAAATTTAAGGTCCCTCCAAGAGGGAGAGAGGGATTAACAAGGATTAAGAGAAATACACTTTTAGTTCTGTTACCAGCAAGCTCTATGCTCTTTCAGTGTTTAATGTGAATATTTACATTCCTTTAATTTTGAATATGAGCAACTATTTTGTAGTGGAATTCCAAGGTCACAGCCTCAACCAATGGGTGGGCTATATGAGTGTGTGGGTGCCGGGAGGGGGGGGGGAATGGTCTGGAGCCACCCCTTCCATCTCCACAATACTTCCTGTGCCATCAGAGTCTGCACGGGTCCCCTTTTGCCCTCACCCTCCTCTCCGGCAGCAGGACAGTACAAACAGGGGAGGGCCACATTACTCAGCTCATCCCTTTCTCCACACTGTTACCAGGAGGGGTGAGTTAATTCCTTTTTGACATCTTTTCCTCTAGTGCCTATTTCTCAAATAAAGGCTCTGTCATTGCCTTCGCTTGTTCTACATATTTTAATGTTCCTCATAAAATGTTTTGCTGTGATAGAAATGCTTGGAATGGCTCTCAGAATCTCATTAATCCATGATTCTGATAAATTTTTCGTTTCCCAGTAAAATCAGAGAACAAAGTCACAGCTTTATGTTGTTTACCTGATTAACTCTAAGTTAATCAGATGCATTAACTTAGAGTTAATCAGATGCAGCAAAAATTTCTCTGTTGTTATTGAAAGCACCACTAATTGCTGTAGAACTCTGGAATGTTCTTCCTTGCCACACTACACATTTCTTGGGGACATGTGATACATCAAGTCCAGGGAATGACAAGGTGTAGGGTTCTCATTAAACTTCAGTCAACATAAAACAAGTTGTTGCATTTTGCATCAAAGAATGATTATTCAATGAAAGCCTGTATTAAGTTCATTTTAACAAGCTGAAATCTATGAACAACTATATTTAAAATGCAATCTCCTTAATAAAGACCAAGATTATTTAAAAACAAACTTCTAAACACTTTGTTAGAGTCAGCATTGGTGTTTGCTTCTAAAAGAAACCCCCTGAGAAGTGATCTGTGTTTAATAACCTCCTTACATAATTTGTGTTTACTGTCAGGTTCCGATAGAGTTGTAGTTAACATTTCTTAAATTAATTTCTTCACTTCTTCACTCAGTCAGCCTCCTCCATCATCCCCAAAGACTTCTGAATCACTTCATTCTATCAAGTTTATTTAATTCTATCATCAGCACAGATGCCTGAAAAAAATTGTTTTCAACTTTCAGTTATATGATCAAGCTATTCCACTGTAATTCTGGTGCTGAAGAAAGAAGGAGTCAAAGCACAGCTATGTTATTCCTGGAAAGACTGTTTGGATAAAAAGAGATAAATAGGATGCCTTTCTATTCATGCTGTGTAAATGTAAACTGGGAAAGAGTTGAAGCATCTGTGAACCACAGTGCTAGCTGTGGACAGTTGGTTGGGGCCTGTGGGCCACCTGCATCTGACCCACTTATCTTTGTGATTAGTGAAATTGACAACACTAAAAGAAGTCTTCAAAATGTTAGGAGCCTATGCACCAAGAATTTAACCTAGATATGCAGAGGAGCAAATACTGCATGCCTGTTTTCTCTTCCATGTTTTTCTACCCAAGATAGGGCAGAAGATGTCCAATAGTTCTGTCACAGATGGAATATAAAATACAGAGTTCAACATAGTATAACATCATTTCTATCCATTGCATTCTCTCTGAGAACTTTTGCAGAGTTACTGCATGTACTCCTTCAGATGCAAGAGTAATTTTTATGTATATTACAAATTTATGCACTTTTCATCTCTCTATATCTAATCTTGATGAATTTTTGTTAAAATACAAACTATGATTTCAATTAGTTTGGAGTGATCAGCTCAATTAATTTAATACTTCTAATGGAAGATAGTGATAGATGTTATTTAAGATAAAGGAATTAAACAAGCTATTGTTTTAAACAGAGTTAAACAATAAGAATGCCTTCTTCAATTTCAGTTTATCTCCACCTTAATTACTGCAAATGACACAGTCAGCATGTTACCCTCACAGGAATGTCTCTTATTTATATAGTTTTTATTTATATAGTTTTTTTCTATAATTTAACCTAGGTACCACTGCTTTTTGACACACTGAGGAACAAACTTTAGAGGCCCAAGAACATTTTTGCAGTAAGAATCCTTCTACACAGTATTTAAAAGAATCACATATGTTTGCAGTAGAGTAAAATGCTTGTGTATTTTTTGGAATAATTTCATGAGTTTGAATGTCTAAATTCTGCTTATATTTTAGTTTTGTGCATGCCTGCTATTTTGATCTTTAGTCTTTATTGTATTTATGGACAGTTTCTAAATGGATAGGATTTAGATGGGGACTCTCTGAGTCAAGAAATAAGTTTTGTTACTTTGTTATAAATGAGTTGTCCAAAAATCAAAGTACTTAGTCAGAGCTGGTGAAATGTCTACAGGGAATGTTGAAAAAAATCACTACTTACAAATGCATGAAATCTAATGCCATGTAGAAACCTTTTTGATATTTTACATCACTTACATATGTAGTGACTGCAGCTACAAAACAATAAAAAGAAAAGATTTATGTGGGCCTTGAACCAGGACAGGTGACACACAACCCGGTTTAAAATGATATTCAAGATGTAGGCACGTTGGGGGATACAGCAGCAGTACTGCATCATTTAGTATATATTAAAGTTATCTCCAATTGGTATAAAAACCTTTCCCTAGAGTCTCCACTAAATGGATAACACAGGACATTATGTGGGTGAACAATGTACATCTTGCATTAATACACACTATCAAGTGAAAGTGATTATGTATATGAAGTCCATGTATTATAAAAACAAGCAAACAAGGAACTGGCTGCTGAGTCAGTAATGTCACTGCAAACAGGGGCTATTGACTCAGCAGGGTTTTTACACTGCCAAAAGTTGATAGCTTCACTAGAGTGAAGAAGTATGAAACAGACACTATTGAATAAAAAGCTGTAAAATTTAATTACTCAAATGCAGACAGAAAAAAGTATAGTCTGTTATGAGATGTAGATTAGTTTTAAGTACTTTGACATTTGAAATCAGTTTTCAGTAGAATCAACTAATACTTAGAATACCTTTAATCATACTTTTTGATCATGTTATAGATCAGTAAGTTCTTACATAATAGCAAAGCTGTTTATTTTTTAATCTTCCTCTGTGTTCAAGCATGACATTCTGCTTTTACAATAGCCATTTGAGAGTTAAACTGGAAATGTAGAGGGAAAAAAAAAAAAAAAAAGACTTCTATCTCACTCTCTTGAGTTCTTTGATTTAAAGAACTTCTTTGCCATAAGAGTGACAAAGAACTGGAAGAAACTGCCCAGAGAGAATGTGAAGTCTGCTTCTCTGGAGGTATTCAAGACCTGTCTGGACACTTTCTTGTGCCATCTACTGTAGGGAACCCATTTTGAAAGGGAGGCTTGGTTCTGTGCTCTCTAGAGCTCCCTTCCAACCCCTACAATTCTGTGTGATTTTGTGAGTTAATACTGTGTCTGAGTAAATCCTGTCTATAGAGTTGTTTTCCTTAACTGCCACATAGAAAGTTGTAATTTAAAAAAATGTTACATAAATGTGTAATTTCTGTAAGTGTTTGGTCAGGGAACAAAATATCTATGATTCCCACTATGGTTAGACATTACTTGACATGGAATCTACCTAATTTCTGAGAAAGAAAGAGGTTGAAGGAGTCAAACAATTGAGTAATGGTACAGAAGATATTTAAAGGTGTAGGACAGTCCGGTTTAAATAGGATTGCTTTGAATTGTATTGTACTCATACTTCTGTTTTAAAGAAAACAGTTTAAATCAAACTTACTGCAATGCAAATTATCATTTTTGTTCCAATTTCAAGCTAAGTTCACTAGAAGATACCATGACCTGATGTAACACTGGAATGCTGTCAAAATAATATTTTCTAAGTACAAAGTAAGGCTTTCAAAATTAAATATGCAGTCTAGTCTTCTACAATGAAAAGACAAAATAGTGAATCTTTTGTGAGTGTACAGTAATAAATTTACAGATGTTATACAGAGAAGTTTGGCAGGTAAGATTACTGCATTTGAAAAGATAATCAAATATAAATGAAAACTGCTCACCAGTGTTGTAATCTTGCAAAAACACCACCAGGAGCAATCTCCAGGAAGAGATCCTTCCTTAGTGGCAGCCAGCCCTTAAATGGGGTCAAGGAGAGGTGGGCCCAAGCTCCACCCCTTCCAGTAACACAGATGAATTGCCTTCACCTGTGCTCCTGTGGCTGACAGTGCTTGTCTCAGGCAGTCAATCAGAGGTTCAGGCTGTGGTTCAACAGTTCCCATGTAGTGAGGTATTTTGATAATTTCTTTGATTACTTGAAACTGGAATTATGCTTAAAGTTTCTAAATCATGAAGGATCTTTGATAACTTTTTTCAGTACAATTAAATCAAGGAAGGTGGCCTGAATGAATCCACGCGTCTTCACAGAAGTAATGGTGGAAACTTCTAAAAAGCTTTTATTGCCCGAATAGGCTCATACTTATACAGAAATACAGGGTACACACGGCAACTTATAATTGGTTAGCACACAGAAATAATGCGTCTTGCTCACTAGCTATTGGTACAGCATTAATCATCACATGGCTTTTTTCACTGTTCTTTGCATTCCACTGTCTTGATCTCTTCCCAGGCTAGCTACCCCTTTATCTTAACTGAAGCCTCAGTTTTTCTTCCTGGCTTGACAGCTTCAAGGCCTCATAGCCTGGGTTGTGCACATAGCACTTGAGCTTACAAATTCTTGCTCCCTGAGCCACTCTCCTACAATTAAAATATGCTGATTTGTTTATCATAGCTTTATAAGTGTTTGCAGTAAAGTAGAGACTAAGTACTTGTACATTAACACAAAATAATAAATTTCAAAATTGTCTATAGAAATTGCCATGTTTTCTTCTCTGGATTTAAAAGCAAACTGTATCAGTTTCCAGTATTAGGATATGGTATTTATCAGTAATGCCTAATTTCTTAAATACTGTCACAGGTTATGTGAACTTTAGTTACAATATTTGGAAACTACACCATGCTCAAGTCTACTTTCTCCTGTATGGGTACAGGTACAGTAAGATTCATGTAATTAGAAAGATAAAGCAAGAGGAACATAGAATAATATCACAATGTATGTAGTATCTTGTCAGAAAACACACCGTGTAAATCCCAGATATCAAATAAAAAATATTGTTTTAAATGTTCATTCTAAATATCCCTTTATATAATTTGAGACAGGAATCAATGAAATTTAAGGCATAAAACTATCTTAATTCTTTCAGAACATGTTTTGGATCATAAATATTGGGTGAAGAAGAGAACATTGAGCAGCTGAGTGATGTAATAGCTTTACCTGCTTGTGCAGGGAAAATCTGTTACTCAGGTAACAGGAGGATTAACTCCTTTCACCAGCTGCTTTATTGATCAATTTTCATTGCTTTCAAAACTAGTGATCCTCCTAAGGCTTAATACAACATCAATATTATATGGAAACAAATGATGGTCATTCTTCCTGTTAGTGGTGCATATAGCTAACTGTAGCATACTTAAAATTCTCTCATCAGAGGAGTAATAAAAACAAAACAAACAAACAAACAAAAAAACCCACCTCAAAACTAACTCTTCTCCTCACTACTGTGAAATGTCAATGTAAATTTTCAGAGTTGAATTAGCATGAAGGAACAGAAAAAAACAAAGTTGAGGCAGCACTGCAGAATGTGGCTTGTAAACGAGAGTGGAAAGTTGAAGACAAAATTCCTTGGAAGAACCTGTCATTCAGCGCTATGTTGCTTAAAATTCCATCAAAGGGAAAAGAAGTAATGAAGATGCCTTTTATTTTTATTTATTTATTTATTTAAACTGAAAGAAGCTTATTCCCAGAAAAGAACTGTGTATGAGGGGAGGAGGGTGGGGAAGGATATGTGGGATATGAATATTTTGATTGGCTTTGGCATTGCCCATGCTTTTCAAAGCAAGCATTGCAAACACATTCTACACTGATTACATGTTTCTCTAGAAAAAAAAGGGGACATCAGATTACAGAATAGTCAGCATGATGTAGAAGTACAACAAAGTCAAACAAACTCAGTCAATGTAGAGGATTGTTTCCATTACTATCATAATATCTTTGTTGGCATTTCTGAGGAATGTATTCTTATCTTGATGAAACACTGTTTCTTCTCTACAAGTCCTGCAAACTTATTTGAAAACCAGTGGGGAAATTATTTCTGTTTTCTTTTCTATCCAGAAACCGTAGTAAGGCAAATGTAAAGAAGAAGCAAAAATACTTTGTCAATAAACAATTTTCTCTGTACACCTGAACACCTACATTGAAGTTATTAAAAGCTTTCTTCTCCCTGCCCACCCCCCAAAAAACAAAACAAAACAAAACAAAACATCTTTTGCAGAAATGACTGTAGATGTAGTACTATAATAGGAATAAAGTTGGTTAGCATGAAGCAATTAATTTGTGGAAAATACTCTATAAATCATTTTATAAATGTAGTTTGACATAAAATGGTTGGAGACGCTTAATAACAATTTTTTTTACTGGATACATAAAAGAAATAAAAGCAGATATAATGTTAGAGATAATGTGCCTGATGTTAATGTTTAAGCATGCTCTGATTTCAACATATAAAAAGGATGATCTATTCCTTATGCTTAGGCTAAACAGCATTAGTTTGAGATAATTTGAGTGTGATCACAGCCTTGCTATGGGTACATCAAATATGGAAGAGGGAATTAGTGATGAAAATAAAATTGTCTCTGCATGAATATCCAAACATTTTATACATATAGAATGCTGAATTTTGTAATCTTATGCCATTCAAGTCATGCAATTCCTGAGCTCACTTCACTGTGCTTTTCCTCATATCAATATATCATTTTTAGTTAGAGAGGAATGCATATTAGTTACTACTCTTAGCATGGGAACCACGACTGAGAACACAGTCACTTTAAAAATAGTTTTAATTACCCTGATCTTCCCAAGACCTTCTACACATTTTTACGGTTGCATTTTTTTTTCTGATGGGGGTTTTGTGGAAGACATTAAAATAAATAAATAAATAATAATTACAAAAAAGGAGAAAACCTTTTGACCTTACTGAGGAATTGCACTAAGCATGTTCAGAGTATAAAATAAGTCATCAGATACACTCCTTCCTCATTGTTCTAGCAAAATAATGCCACATGAAAAAAAAAGTCATGGTTGCGTGCTTAATTCTTTCATAGCTGACAGCTTTTCTCAACATTTTATTTAACTTCAGTTACATGGAAAATAATGTAACTGCTTAGAGCCAGGCTACATGACAAAACTTACCATGTGGGAAACAGATTCTCTGCAGTATATGTCTCATCCTGTCAAGTCAGACAGTCTACTCATTAGCGGGATTCGTTTGTACATAAAATTTTTACCATAGGCTTTTTGTTATCAAGAACAGATACTTAAAAAGAGGTATGGCTTAAATAATGGAATATACAAGTTAGAATTTGTGCAAATATGAAAGACATACTGTTATTCTCTAAAGAATTTTGACATTTGTATCTTGGTTTTATTCTGAGAAGCCAAAGGCAGGATTAGCCTTTGATCCCTTATGAATGTAACAACCTGGAATGCAATCATTTTTTAAATCTTCGCTCATTGTATCCTTCAAATGCTCTGTATGCTATCTAGGTCAGAATTAATATAATACCAAGTATAATTCAAGTTGCATCATTTGGTGATCATTCTATGATATTACTGACAAGACAGAACTTGTCAAAATCTTTTCACTTGGTAATATAATGACTTGCTGTGCACAGGCAGGATTCAGACATTAAATACTGGAATCAGTTAAATACATCCCATCTTAAAATACCAAACAGCATTATGGTATATGGTTCCTACTTTGTCACATCTCCCATTAGGAAGCTCTGCCTTGCCAGTGCTTAGTGTTCAGAACTTGAAATCATACTATTGTAGAAACAGCTGATTTTCTATGCAGTTGTACATGAAGTAAAGTTCTTTTGAGCACACAGAGAGTCGTACTGTGGTTCTTAGATCTGCTTTGAGCAGGTGGAATGTTCTCCCTGCAAATGATAGGTGCTTTTCCCCCTCCTCTGACAATGTGGCCTTTATTCTGTGGCCGTTATTCTGACATTAATGATCAGTGTTCAGAAAATATCAAGTCTATTGCGCATGTTTACTTCCCTCCTAGAGTCAAGGGCACAGGTTATTTATTCAGATAGCTTCAGCGTATCCACTACAATTTCCCTGCTTCTATATCAGAAAAATTGTTGCATCCTGATTTTCCCAGTCATATTTCTCTCCTGTATATACTGCTTAAGTGGAATACTCAATAAATATAGATAATTGCTGGCTTATCTACTGTAGAAAAGGTTCAAAGTATTGTGTTTAAAAGACAATTTCTTTCTGTTTACAGGGAAGATCTTTCAAGGCTGAGATTATTAACACTAACACTGTTTTCCAAGAAACAATAAAACAAATTCAGAAGATAGTGAGTTCACAATTCTGTCACATATTACACAAAAGAAGAAATGCCACAGATTCAAATATAACTAAAGTGGTTCCAAAATCCAGCAAGAACATTTCAGAATGTTCTAAACCTTCCACAGCTTGATGTATCTGCTGGGTACCTAGAAAATTACTGCCTTTCAACTATAAATTATTGAAGCATTGCAGCCAGCTTATAGTCCAAGTGTTGAACTATAGTCCAAGTATTGATGGCTACAGTTCTTCTGTTTGAAGAGATGACTAGAGCTTACAAGGTCATGGAGGAATGGAAAATGTAAATGCAGAATTTTTTTAGTTAGGTAGTTAACCCAAACCTAACTCTTAGAAAGGGCTAGTCAAGTATGTATACAATGTGTCTATAGAAAGATACCAAAGGAAACAGACAGCTAGACGTCTATTATTTCTCAAACAACATATATGAGTGCTGGGGAGTCTTAAGAGAATGGCTTCCAGAAAGTAGAAAGGCTTTTGGGTTAGTAATACTTTTTATTAGTATTTACTACTTCCACTGTCAGAGCATATAAGGCACATGACCAGCAGGACAATTCCTCTAATTTGGAAGCCCAGTCAGGTCTCTGTATTGCACCTTAAAATTTGAAAACACATACACTCTGGGTAATGGTAGTGAATGACTATTTCAGAACTGCAAAAACACCAGACTTCCTTTAACTATATCTTAGTACACAGATTGTTATGAGTGAGAGATTTTAGGAAATATCCCCATCCATTTTAGGGAACAAAGCAAAAGTTAGCAATCTCTCAGGCTAAAAATCAGAAGGAAAACTGACATAAGTCAATAGATGATAGCTGCCTTAAACAGAGAATACTCAGAATCTCTTGGGTTACACAGATGAAATAAAAGCCCTGGAAATAAATTTATGGCATAATACTTTTTTATTTATGGTGGATTCTGTCCAGCAGCATTGACTTTTTGTCCAGCAAACCTGGCTGCCAGGGTTAAAATGTACAGTCTCCTGCTGTTGAAGAGATCACTCCTATTTCTGTAATCTCTGATATTTGCCCATGTATTTATTCCCTTCATAGCTTATCATAAGAGCCTGCCATCTACACATAATCTATCTCCTTGCCTTCTATAACTTGCATTCTAAAAGCTTTTCCCCTGAGCAGGCTCAAGTTGCTCTGTGATAGTGCTTAACAAAACTCTGTATTAATAGTTTATATAACACAGCTCTAATATTTTCTTCCGTGGTAATGCTGCTCTCCTTCTTCATACTTTATTTCCACACCTAACTGTAAGCTTTTAAGGGCAATCTTTATTTGTGGTGGGATAGCTGCTGAGGCTAGGCAGAAAGTCCCCTGTGGGGGGGAAAAAAAAAAAACAAAAAAAAAACCAACCAAACAAAAAAACTCTTATGTAGGCTTAAGGGATTGAACTAGCTTTGTGTATACAGATACATTTTCGAAGGAGAATGACTGTATTACTTTCGTGGTCAGCTAGACATGTTCTCCTCTGCATGACTATTATCTTGATTTTTTTAATAGAATCCCCCTTTCCAGGGAGTAACATAATTATGTTCCGCTAGCTTGTAACTGTCTCCTATAGAATCTGACACTGTGGGAGGCTGAATGTGATCTGCTTCCCTTTTTGTTTAGGAAGAGTGCATTTTTGCTTAGTCAAAGGCAATTTGCAAAGATCTTTGAGCTATTGGTGAGCACAAATGGGCTGAAATGAGGACTATGAACCAGCCTTATCAACAAGGCAATGTATATCTAAATTTCTTTACAAAACTGCTTCTCAGGTGTTTGTTGATTTATATTGTTACTGAAAGTTTTCTGAAACACTGTGATAGAGCAATCATGGATTTTTAACTCCAAGAAACTGAACTGGTGGGTTCTGCAACGTAAGTTGCAGATGCTAAGTAGTCAGAACATGTTTTCTTTAGGGATAGGAATTGTGAGATATTGCATAATTCTCTTGAGAAGCAGCTTTTGATCAGTTCAAACCTGCGACTCAGTCCTGCATAGCTTGCTTAAATCAGTTCCATCTATGGCCACCTAAGCATGAAGCTTTATGAAGAAGGGTAAAGAATACTTTGGGGAAATATTTTCATAATTAGTTTCTCACTAGTCTCAAAGCATATTGACTTAACAAGAGATTTGCAAATCCCGTACATTTTTTTGGTACTATTTTTAGATTTCATGGCATTTCCTAATTATATTTTAGAGTAAGAGCAAGCCTTCTTTCACTCATTCTGCATCTCAGCCATGTTCAAAAACTTAGATCGGTTCAATGTAAAATATTGTTTTAAGTTTAATAAATGATGAATTCTAGCTTTTGAAAAGGAAAGTAACTACAATAAAAATCTTTAGCAATTACCAGAGTACTCTTAGCCATCATATGACTTTCTAGCCCTCCTATAATTTTGCTCCTCTGAATTTGGAAAAAAAAAAAAAAAAAAAATCCATAAAAATCAGTACAGCTAAATTGGACTGATGCCAAAATGAGTGAAATCAGAAGCTGACATTCATATCTGTTAGGGCTTGATGCTACCTGAATGAAACACAGAATGAGAGCCATACCAGTGTGACCACTTTTACATTGATTGCAGCAGATATGTACTTTGGAAAATGTCGACCCTATTACTCATGTACCCTCATTGCTCTTTGTGTGCTCTTTGTGCTCATGTTCTGTTATTTAATACACAGCTTGGTGATCAGCTTGGTTGAAAACTGGTAGCTTTTCCAAAACAATCTATGCCTTTTACAGATTAGTCTACAGATATTGTTTACATATTAATAGGTTCACTATTTATTTTAAATGAAACTTATGTGCTTTCTCTAGCATTTTATTAACTTTTATGAACTTAAGAAAGGTTTTGCTGTTATGAGATGATATAGTCTGTTGAAAATAATATTTATTTTGCTATTTGTCCTTCATATATATGAATATATGAGATATTATATATAAATATATATGTTTCTGGTAGAATTGTCTGCCGACCTCCATCTTTCACTAAATGTCTAGGGCTCTACTTATACTACCTGGATTTCCAGAAGAAAGGAAACACTCCAAGTAAATCTGATACCTTTTTCTTCCCTTCCTTGTTGGTAAAGCTAATCATTAAGACTCTTTATTATTTTAACAATGAAGCTGCACTTTATAGTGCTCTTTGACAGTCAGCATACCGTATATATCCTTTCTAAATTTCCGTAAATATTTGGAATTTAAAAAAAAACAAAAACAAAAAAAAAAAACAGGAAAGAGAGAGAGGGAATTGCTCTCTGGGGCTCTTATGCTACAGGTAATGAATGTAGAAGAAGACAAGAAACCTGTGATCTTGCACTCTGGAGTTTACACATTGTGAGATTGTAGGTTAATACTGGCAAGGGCCTACTGCAAAGAAGCCTGAAGCAGCTGTTGCTCTGAACACTGGTTTCAAAGGTCATGGGATACAGAACAAAGGAGAGAGGGAGGGGGACATTAGCCATGAAGAATGCTGATTAAATTCAGAGCAGATAAGAAATTAAAAATCATGATGTGCTATTTCCAGACTATTGAACATGACTGTGAGGAACAATTACAGGTGCTTGAAGTTTCCATGACCACAATGTTAATTAAACACATGGTAAAAGAAAACTTTGGAGGATCAAGATTGCAGCCTTGAAAAATCTAGATAATTTTTTCAAAGACCAGGTGTGCCTTTCCACTAAATGAATTTATTTACTTTAATATGGTGGCTAACATTGATTTTTTTTCTCTGAAGGCAGACAAGTTGGTGCAGTTCAAATGCGGAACATCTATCTTGTATTAGCAGTCTGCATCATGGAGTCTCACAAAACCATGGTTACTGTAATTTTCTGTAGAAGAGCATATAATATACCACATCCTCAGAACTCCATTAATATATTCAACATTGGTTGCTCTTTTCATTACTTATGCTCATAAGCAAATATATCCAGAGATTAATAGAAAGCAAAAACTTCATAGCATAGTAAAAATCAGCAACTTAAGATGGATCTGATTTATGATTAATATAGAAGATATGAGTGGATTTTATTCCAAAACAAAATGACAAATCATTGTTCATTTGCCTCTCTCCTATTATGTCAAAATGCATGTAGAAATTAACATCAGAATTCTATCAACAAGTTCAACCAGAGTTATGGAAGATTTATAAACTTCTTTTTAATACCTTTTCATCCCATACAGTTTTAAACTGACTATCTCTAAGAAACTACAATTGAATATTATGTGGCAAGTGTGTATATTAACTATAAATCAAATCACTATTAAAATACATTTAGAAACTTTCTCTAAAGATATGCATAGTTACAATTATTTCAGTACGTTACCACTACAGAATAATACTAATTAGTGCCTTAACAGGTTGATATTTTTAAACAGAATTATCTGTAATTTCCTTTGAAAGCTGTGTTTAATCTTCACTAAATTATTTCTGTGTTTTCAGAAATACCCTCTACTTGAGTATATAAGAATTATGTAGCATGTTACTAAAAAGGAATCCTCAGACTTACTTATTTTTTTCATATTTGTAAAATATGATTATCAGCTGAATATATCTGATTTCCTTTCATCATGCTTTCAGTGGTATTCGTACCTACAAAATCTTCTGCCTTGATCTTTTTTAACTTATGTTTAATGATTGCTGTTTTGATGCTCAGGACTCAAGCAGCCATCATTTATTATTTTTTATTTTTTATTTTCCTTCAGTTTGGTAGCTTGGCATGATAAGGTATATATTTTAAGTTGCGCTGACATTTTCAGATCATTTCTCTTTTTGCATAGTTCTAGCACCTGGCATGCTGAGTATAAACCTGAATATATATATATTTTCAAAGTTCTCTTCTAGAACTAATGAAATAGTTCCTTATGAGACAAAACCTGATCACAGTTCTAGCAATGTTTTGTTCCAGGTACTGCTTCCTATGGGTAGCATGAATGTAGCTGCAGCATTTATAGCTCTCTGCTCTTACAGTTCTGATACTGTCTGGGCAGTCCTTATGGCTTCAAAACTCTCTCATACAACATTTCAAGGCACAGAATACATATCATTGTACTTCAAAATGCCTTTTTTTTTTTTTAATATAATAATACTGGAGATAATAATCTAGAACTAGAGCAACATATTAAAAAAAGTAATAAAAAATTCCTTTTAGTTCAACAATAAATCTGCCTCATGGACTCCAGAAGAGATGTAAGAACATGCAGAATGGACATGGCTAGCAGCTACCTTAACAGTAAGCAATGCAAAATGAGGTTGCAAGCCATGCTGTGTCATTGCATCTGTGGGCAGGGATTTCTCCTTCGACTGGGCAGAGTACAGATGTAGTCTGACAAAAATACTTAGCATCATTCAAGAAAAGCAAATTATTTGGGTAATTAATTGAAGAAACGTATATTCTAAACAAAGTTAGAAGGAGAGAGTATTTTCCAACCGTATGAGTTGTAACTATCTATTACATATTTGGTTAGATAGGTCTAGTTTATATGTGTAAAGGGCATGACCTGAGAGGGCATGCTTCAGTACACCCCAGAATTTCAGTTTCCAAATCATCCAGGCAGTGGAAGTGTGGTGTGCATCTCCCTTGGTATAGAAATCAGGTTTTTCTTCCTATGAAATTGAACATGAAGTGAGTCAGAAAGGACTAGTGCATGTGAGACTCATTTTCCATGCAGAGTTAGAATATAGCTGGGGTACCTCCACTTAAATGAACAAGCTTCAGTTTAGATATGGGTTTAAAGGCTGCCAGCTTAGATATAAACACTGCCAATCTGAATTCTAAGAAATCTTTGTGCCCAAAATTTCATGAGAGTTGAAAAGTTCTCAAAGAAACTTTGAAAGGCTGCCTTTAATTATTTCTGTGAACAATTTCTGTGATTTCTTACCACATCATTCACCAGGACTATTAATATTATTCACTACTGACTAAATCAGTTTTAAAACCATGGATTGCAGTTACTGGCAACACTTCTTCCCTTATGGATCTCAAGTCCTTATGAGTGACAGGGGGCTGCAAGCGTGTTCTGCTTCTAAGCTGAAAATCTATCCTGAACAAATCTGTACTCTTGATTTAAAATATAGGAAACAAGACATACATTCATCATTACATTATGCTTTTGTGCACATGGGTATCTAGAGACATCAGTAAGAATTTAATTGGTCCAACCAGTCCTTTAGGAACTCAGTAATCCAAGATACCTAACAAGGATGGAGGCACCCCATTAATGACAGAATTCACACAATTATGAACCCTTCTCCTCCAGCCCTGGCCCTTCCCTATGCACCCTCAAGGAGCTCCTGTGCTGCCACCAGCTCTGGCATTGCCAGACCAAGCCAGGGCTGTGAGGTGGCTCCTGAGAATGAACAGGCCCCTGCCCAGTCCTCTCCTGCCTTCCTCTAATGCCAGGAGAGAGCACAGTCTCAGGGCAAATGTGCAGAGGGCTCAACAGGTGTTCTCAGGCCCTAACCAAGCTGTCAGTTGTCCTATATAGAGGACCAAGGGCCCCGTGTCTGTTAGGTGAATCCATGCTGCACACTGCTGAGCTGCGGTGTACCCCAGCCACCAGGGATTGCAGGGTTAGGAGGACGTGGGCAGAACAGGTGTCAATCTGCACATAACAGTTTTAAGTCAGGCTATGGCTACAAAGAAGCACACAGTGCAAGTGTTGTGTCAAAGCGCATTAGAATTAGTTGCTCTGATTCTTTCAGCAGAAGCCAAAACTTAAATACCTCATTAATCACAAGCCACTGAATCTGCCTCTGAATAGGAGCTCTATGCAGACAGATACTGTCAGCATTGTTTCACCACTGCTCGCATTCAGTAAATCTACTGTTAAGTGTGCTTGTTTTCACAAAGAGGGGGAGACTCTGGGGGTGATAAGAATATGTAACTCCCAGGGACCTGCTGTGATGTAACCCAGCAGCAGCTGAACGCCATGCAGCTGTCTGCTCGCTCCCCTCCAGTGGGACGAGGGAGAGAACTGGAAACAAAATAGAACCCCTCGGTTGAGATGAAGATTATTTCCTAAGACAGAACATAAAAATGGAAACGAAAACACAATTACCACCATTCAAGTAACATACAGCACCAAAATGAAGTCCTGCAGCACCATGAGGCCTCATTCTACCCATGACCAATGTCCTGCAGTTCCCAGGCAATACCAACAGCGAGTCAGCACACCTAGCCAGTCACTTCATTTGTAATCAGCACATGCAAGAAGTTAATTGCTTCTCGAGTAACTGAAAAAATAAGGGGAAAAACAACAACAACAACAACAACAACAAAAACTCTTTTCCTAGGCTTTTGTTGCTTCTGATAGATGTATTTTCACATCTTATTTTTTATCAAAACATGCATAGAAAAAAAGAAACAGGTGCTTCTTCAGATACAAAAACTGATTACACTGAAATACAGTTAAACAAAGTAAACATGATATACTGAATTATGAATCTTTCCAATATTATTCTCTTAGCAAAAAAAGGCCAACAGGACTTCTTTAATACTTTTAATTTCACTGCTTTGGACCTACACAATTAGTCAATTAATCTTCTGATCTGATTTCAGGCTTCCTACTTTCTTATTTTTATGATTTTTAAATGTTACAGAAACAGATAATTTAGCTTTGTCTTTATTCCATAATGAGTGTTTATAAGAGACTAAAATTAAGTTCAGATCCAGATATTTAATATGATATATAGCTTATATTTGGAAACACTGTTGTTTTGTAACTCATGCCATTTGTGTCACTCACAATGAACCATAAAGGAAAATCGTTGAGGACAAAGTACTTAATTTAGAGTCAAGATTAATTTCCATCACAGGCTTCTGCATGATCATCAACAAGTTATTTAGTTCTTCAGTTTTCTCTCTGAAAACTAGGGGTAAGACCTCCTTCATGGGGTTAGAACACTTAATTAATGTGTATGAAGTGTTTTTATGCTTCAACACTTTTTGCCATGTAAGCAGATGGACAGAAAACTAAATTTACTTCTGAATGCCACTTTCCATCTATAATCTGATTTCTTAGCTTCAGTGTGAAACCACAAAATTCAGAGTACTTTTTGTTGGTTATTTTTTCTAGGAATTCTCTTAATTACTGACTAGGTAAAAATGAAGGCTTCTTTCATACCAGTGTCGCAATGGGACTTTTCTGTCAAGAATGAATAGACAGGTAGATGTATGTGAATGTGTAATAAATATAGTGATATTATGGTTTTAAATGACTGCCTCTGTGATTAAATTCAGCTAAGAAAAGAAAACTTAGGGCTCAGCCTTCATGTCAGCTTCATTCAAACAGCACTAATCGAGATTCAGTCTCTAAAACAATTCCTTTAGCCTACACAAAAGTGTACACTTTTCTCCTTGTTTCTATGAAGTTCCATGAGGACTTTTACACAGTTATTACTTTGTACATCAAAATTTCTGACAAATTTGCTTAAATTCCCACCTGTTTGTTGTACTTAAAATCTTAGTATGGGCAAAAGGAAACAACCGCTGTGTGCAAAGGCAAGAATTTAGATTTAGATTAATGAACATTCTAATTGGCCTAATTAAAATTAAATTATTACTAGTCCTGTTACAATTATGTTAATACTTTCAGTTCAAATTCTATCAAATTAAGATGATACACATATAAACTTTCTCCAGCTCACTGCTTTCTGTAGCGCTACTCTTCTGAATTGTTAGGTGAATGGCTTACATTGAGATTGGGTACACCAAGTTTACAGTATCTAGAGTCCTTGCTGGCATGGCATTTTCTACTTCCTCTCTCTGGGACCTGCTTGGGGCTATTCTTGTATTTTAGCAGTATAGTCATTGCATCTACATTATGAAGAATCATAGAGTATCCTAAGCTGGAAGGGACCTACAAGGATTATTAGGTCCAAATCCTGGTAGCCAGAAGGGCTAACTATACCCTGGGGTGCACCGGGCCCAGCACAGCCAGCTAGGTGAGGAAAGGTATTTTTCCCACTCTGCTCTGTGTTGTGCAGCATCATCTCAAGCACTGAGTGTAGTTTTGGGCACCACAATGTTAAAAAGATATAAGACTGTAAGGGAGTGTGCAAAGAAGGACTACAAAGATGGTGAAGAGTCTAGAGGGCAAGACTTATGAGCAGCAGCTGAGGTGCCTTGGTTTGTTCAGCTCAAGAAGAGGAGACAGAGAGGAGGTGTCGTAGTGGCCTACTGCTACTCATGAGGGGAATGAACAGGCAGTGCTGATCTCTAGTCTCTGGTGACAGCAACAGGACGAGAAGGAATGGCAAGGAGCTGCATCAGGGGATGGCCAGACTGGGTGTTAGGAAAAGGTTCTTCACCAGAGGCTGGTTGGGCTCTGTAACAGGCTCCGCAGTGCAGTGATCATGGCCCCAAGCTGTTGGAGCTCAAGGAGCATTTGGGCAGCACTTCAGACATAGAATGTGAATGTTGGTTGGTCCTTTGTGGAGTCAGGAGTTGGACCTGGTGATCCTTGTGTGTGCCTTCCAGTTTTGAATATTCTATGGTTCTTTTTTAAGACTCAATAAATGTATATTTTGAAGTGACTGTATTACAACAGTAAGGATTTATGGGAGCAAAAGTGAATCCATTGCTGTATACTAAGAGAATAAAGTATACCTGAATATCTACAACCAGTCTGCCTAAGAGATATTATAACTAATTAGAGATGACTTGCATAAACCCATTTCAATGCATTAGGTTGGAATTATCCTCTTACTCTATGAGACATGGAATGAACATAGCAAGAGACAAACCCTTCTTAAATTGCTCCGACAAATTGGTTAATCTTAACTGTGATAGCTTTTAATAAATACCAAATGGATAAGATGGTAATGCTCTGATCATTATAAATGCAGAGTAAGAAGACTTAGCTAAGAAACCCATCTTTGGCTTACACATGACATCAAGGGAGGCCCAAATAGCCTCACGAAAATATATACTAGATTATAATCGCACTCAGTTTGTATACAGAACAAGCAGAAAGAAGAACAAAAGCTCATTTTGTGTATCAGTTTGTCTTCCTAGTATTGTGTCAACTGCAGATTTGTGTTTTAGATATTAATATCGCTCAGATGAAAACTTCAGTGATTGATAATCTGGTTACAATCAATGTTTTGAAAAATGAAATTGAAGTATCTTGTTCAGCTGCCGAGGGAAATTCTATTTTAATAGGAATGAATAATTAGTATTGAACCTGTCTGAAATGAAGTTGCTTACATCAAAATTCCCACAGTATTTTTCTTCACCAAAAGTAAATCCATCTGGATTAAGGAAATAAAAATACAGATTTTTACAGAACAACAGACTAGAATACAGAACGGCATACCAGAAATTTTAAAATGATAAAATTGTGTTTAAGACACTTTTTTCTTTGTTGTTGGCAAATCATATTTGCCTCTCTGAATTTCTGAATTTAAACTCAGGATTTGCTAGGAATTTAGAGAATTTAAAGACAAAGAGAAATATTAGTTCATCTTGCATGTTCCACAGTTCCGCCCAAGAAACTGAAACTGGCCATTCCTGTACTAAGCCAATAGATTTTAACATATCTGTAACATGTGTATTATTGTCCAGATGTGATTTAAAGATTTCAAGTTATGAAAATATATTGCTATCATAAATAAGCTGTGCTAAGAATTAATTAGAAATGTATGTCACAGAACTACGTTGGTTATGTTCATGATGTTACCCTGATAGAAAAGCAGAAATGCTAATGGGTTCTTCAGTTTCATCAGTATAATGCTACTGTATGAACTGAATTGATATCTATATAATTTATCTAGGTAAATGGAGCATGAAACTTCGAGCAGAACAGAATGACTTCCTGGTCTATACAAGATCAACATGTAGGAATCAAGTTCAGATACAGAAACTGTAGTGATCAGGAACTCTTCATTGACACTTTTCCAAGAAGTGGTTAAAAGAGGAACAGATATTCTGTACTTATTTTAATTATTTTTCTGAGATTTTTTGAACTTTTTTACATATAGAAGTCATTGTATTTGGCAGTACTAACTGCTGAGTTAATAAGAACTTAGCTATGATTTTCCAAGAAATGATAATATTTATTTAAAACATCCAAAAATCAGTGCTACACATTCTCTCACACAATAATAACTAGATTAAAAGCCATGATACAATTGAAAAGAATGACAAATATGTATAGGTAGGAAATTCTTTTACATGCCTATTAGTTTTCAAGGCCCATTGCCTCCATGTTGGCTTATTTTCCTTCTCCAAAGGAAAATTGTTGGCATGACATGGACTTGGAATATCTAAACTCACTGCATCAGCAAGATTTCCTCTTCCATACAAGAATATCTCAGCTCCTCTGAATTTCCACCTTGGATTTGGAGGCTGTTAGGCCAGCCTTCAGAAAAGAGTGGAAACAAGATTATCTACTTGACTTCCCCATAATCTCCAGAGCCATATCATCTAGGATTGTAGCGATTTAGAGAAAACCATGGGAATGGGGCACATGTGTGGAAGGAAATGCTCATGTCCTCACTTTCTACTGTACCAAAAGACTACACTGTTGTAGCTCTATACAGGAAAAGATAAAGTAAGCATGAGAGATGAGAGAGACAAGCAATCCAGAAGATTTGAATTCGCATGAAAAATCTTTCAGATGATAATTTTATTCACAGTTACTAGGGTTTGCAAAGCTATTGAAATAGAAATACAATAAGAGATATTAGGATTTTGAGTTCTGTTTAGCAGAATGCCTTCAGTGAGGCAGAAAAGAATGGCTAAACACAAAGGTGATAATGTAAATACTGAAGAAGCCTTGCAGTTCATAGCCTTGGCTGTGCACTTCCTCAGAGACTGCCTGAGTTGTAATCTCAGCTCTGTTTTCAGTAGTTTTGTGGAATTTCACAATTAGTTTGTTTGAAACAAGAGGGGGTTTACTATTGCAGGGCTCAAGGACAGGGCTAGAAGACTTTTCTGACAAAGATATTTTCAAACCACATGATAATAGGCATAAAATTAGAAATTATAAAATCCTGGCTTTAACCCCAACGTACTATTTCTTTCTTTCTTTTTGGTACAAAGAAGTACATGCTGTACTTTTCTATCTGCAGTTCTGTTTAAGATATGAAGCACCAAAGAGTGCTGCCAGGAACAATACATTTGCCAAATGTGAGTTTTATATCAGATATATGACACTTGGCATATCTAAGGAATTTTCAACACAAACCTTTTGGCCTTTTCTCTCACATTACCATGTCGTTAAATGTCTACCTTTTTATTGCTTATATGTGGGTGTGCTATTGCCTTAGACTGAGTTAGAGAAGAGGAATTTGAGGTGTTGCTTGGAAATGGTATGTTCAGTGAGTGTGGAGAAAGGCAACTTGGAGATCAGGGTACTTTTTAGCACAGAGGAGACCAGTGGAGTTTTTATTCAGAGATGAGAAGAGCAGATTTTGGCAACGTGAAAGAATCAAGAAAAGCATGCTGGAAGAAACAAAGTTGCATGTGCAGTCCTCTTGTCCTCTGAGACTTATCTTGTAATTTACATCCTCAATAGTGTCAGTCTGATGGTGAATAAAACTGTTTGCGACTCCTAGTTGTTGCAGTGTTATTCTGCCAGCACAGAATAAAAGACTTTAGACTAGATGTCAGGAAAGTTGTTCTTCAGCACTTTATAGTGATGTCTTAGGGAAAAAAAAAAAAAAGAAAAAAAAAAAAAGAGAGAGAGAGAGAGAGAGAAAGAAAGATGTTTGCTGCAAACAAGAGCATGTCTGTGAAGTTTTTAAGTATCTGGTCTATATTTCTGTCTCATTACCTTGCAGTCATTTTTCTTTGGGCTTGCAGAGCAAAAAGAGAACCATTAAATAAGTCTCTGCTGTATCCCCCAGTGCAGATTAGATGAAGAAAAGGAAGAATTAATTTTATCTCCTTTTACTTCTCCATAAAGCAGAATCCAAAACACAATTTTCTGTTTGTTTGGCAGTGCCTTATGATGATCTCTAATTACAAATAATTTTTGTACAATATTGAACTGCTGATAGCAACACAAACATGAAGTGATTGTAAAATATTTTCTCTTTCTTTCATTTGAACACTATATGATTCTGAAATCGTAGGAGTACTTGTTCTCCAAGTACTTGTTCTCGCTTACCATTTTCTATGAGAACTACCTGAAGAAAATGTGATAAATTTGTGATGCAAGACTTAATCTGTCCGATATAAATTCTTCAGCAGACACATCAACTTTGTCAGTTATACTAGTAATATGTAAGAATTTTCTCATCTACTTTCTTGGTTTGCTGCTTAAAGCAACCTAAAGTGCATAAGCTGTTAGGTAGTATGGGACAGAGAACATTGTGCTGCCAGGAAAGTGATGTTGACCTTGTCCTTCTGTCAGTCTTGATTTACTTGCAACATAGTTAAAGCTGTCACAAGCAAGTGAGCTGGCTGTGATATGGATAGATTGAGAAAGTAGCAGTGTGACCTTTTACTTAATTTCATAGACATGTAATACACCTATGTGAATAACGAATTTTAGTCAGTGGTAAATCAAAAGCTAAAGAAAAAAAATCCTTAAAAATTGTTAATTCTATTTATTTATTTATTTATTTATTTATTTAATATTTAACTATTCTATGAAAAACAAAGCATATTTTAAGTCAAAAGATGTATCACCTATCCAGGTCCTTATGTTTAGCAATAAACTACATTCTTTGTTGTGAAGCAACCCTTTCTGTATTAATGGGGTAGATTTATAAGCAGACAATGTAGCACAAACACCTGCAGAGCCAACCTTATTTCATACTCCAGGCTTGGGAGGTTTGTAATTCTCACTTGCTTACATGTTCAATTCTCCAATAACAATATTATAAGCATACACATTTTGTGAATGTGGTACCTCATAATATCAAAGATGCTGACAATAATCCCTGTGAGACAAAACACTGTTTTAAGAGATAGTCTAAAGTGTGTTTTAGTGCTTTTGCCTTTGCATATGTTATTCATTCAAAAGCAACATCTATATATCTCAAATTCAAATAGAAAAAAAAGTCACGGTAAAATGAAGGAAAAAAATATTTTTAAAAGTTTAATTCAGGAAAAAAATGCATGCTGTTTTTCAGTTTTTTCTGCTCTTGTTTAATAAATTCTTTAGAGATTTCAGGTTAAATAGTTATATCACAACTAAAAGTATTATTTGATGTTTCACATACTCACAAATCCATCCCATCAGCAAACTCATTTATAAGTAACAAAATGTAACATGCCTCTTCCTGACAGCATAGCTGGAAAGAAAGCTTTCTTCTCTAAAAGAAGAAAAGGAAATAATAAAAATTATGCAGATGGGCCAAACAAGTCTAGGGAATTTGAGTAACTTCAGATGGCTCAACAAGGAAAAGTCATCCAGAGTTTACTTTTGGTAAAGTTCAGTGTCAACGGTTTAAGGGCTGGTCTGGCCCGGTTCCGTGACTAGTGGGGTGGAGGGATTTTGCAAAATCCACACCTCCAGGAAGGGAAACAGGGGACCCCAAAATAATTAAAAACAGCGGCAACGATCTGAGGAGAAACAAATTTACTAAATATAGTATCGGAATGTAAGATAACACACTATAATACAATATAAATCAACAATAATTGAGAGAAAGATTGTCCGAGAGCCAAAGGCCTTACGCTAATACTGAAGCCTTGCATGCAGTTGGGAGCAGCAGTAGCGAGCCGATCCGACAGGGAACACGGCGAGACAAGAAGAGGGGCGAGTCAGATGACCTGCGCCCTTATATCTGTTCCCTTGAGCAGGAATGATAACAGTACTCGAAAAGGCTCTTGGGGAATGTAGTTCTTCTTCTCTTCCAGATACGTACCCGGAACTAAAGCATTTGCTGTTCAACTCCCAGTACACTGCATGATGTTGTGATGCGGAATACTGATAACCAAAAATCATAAAATCATGACATTCAGGGTGTAAACAGCAACAAATAATAACAGTTCTGCGTATAGAGTTTGTAAAACAGCTGCTGGGTGGAGAGTCATCAGCTAAAACTGCAGTGATTTAAGTGATAGTGAGGTGAATTTATATTAATATATATATTAACATTAAAAGAAAAAAAAAAAAAAAAAACCCTGGCTCTGTAGTAAACATGATAATGCTGCAGCTCACTTCTAAAGTATATATTTTTGTCACAGTGATGGAACTGAAGGGAGAAGCAACCTATCCATTGAAAACAGGTCAGAGTAAATGATGGCTTTCTTCTTTGTGTTTGCCAACACTGCCTATGATTCTTAAGCAGAAGTTGATGAGCCCAGAAGGCTATAGCATGGAGACCTTTGGGACAGAACAAAATAACCTGTTTTTATTGACCTTTTTTGTAAAAATGACTAAGTAAAAATGTTGTCAGTACAGCTGGAAATGTCCTTCAGTGTGTTTAGCTTTCCAGTTATGCACCTTTCCCTTATCTTTGCTCCCAGCATATGATCACTGTAACTTCCATATTCTTCTATGCAGCCTGCTCCTCAAACCCTTTCTCCTGCATTCCTGTTCTTTCATTTGCTGCAAATGCATCAATAGCAAGTGGAAGCCAGCTCCTCATGAAAACAAAACAAAACAAAACCTCCATGAGATGAACCTGCAGGTTTCACAACTAGGATTTTTTATATTAATGTATGAGGGCTGCTCTGAAAGTCATGGCTCCTATTTTATTATAATGGCCTAAGATGTCAGAAGCAGATGTTGATGGCATGGCAGTAGAGGTTGAAACTTCCCACCAACATCCCACTACATTTTGTTGCAGTGTGACAGATGACAGAAAAGGAGCAGTCTGACAAAAGGGCATCTGACGTGGAAGTATGTACAAAGTAAAGTTGTGTCATTGTATTAATTTCAATATTAAGACAACTTTAATAAACTACATCAGCTTGGATTGTGCTGCAGTTCTTATCTACCAAGACTACTCAAAACAAAAACATCACTCAAAAGGATCAGAAGAAAAGCCTACCCAGACACAGATCAATGAGAAGGGAACAGCATAGTTTCTAAAAAATTAGGCCGAAAGAAGGCTACTTCTTCCATGCATTACATTTGGAAGCATACAGCAAGAAAAAATTCCTTTTACACTGAAGGAAGGAGAAGAACAATTTTACTATAAATGGCAAAATAATAGCTTATGTGACATGATTTTTTTATATTCATTTTTGAGGATAGCCATATCTTCAGAAAAACAACATACTGGATGCTAAAAGCTTGTGCGAAGATTTGCAGGAACCTCCTGGTAGGACCTATGAGTATATGAACATGTCCTCAAACATTAGTCCCTTTGCTATAGAACTTAAAGGCATTGCATTAACTGGATGCCTTTGATTGTGATGGATTGCACTTACTTACCCATAAGCCTGTTTCAGTGATTAAAGACAATTTTGTATTTGCATAAATGCACTAATGAACAAAGTGAGAAAACAGGGCAAGCCAAGAACTGCTCCCTAGATACATGCAAAGTGTTGGGACTATCAGAAACACTGTGTAAATAGTTATGAAACCACAACTAAGAAGTTCACAGAGTTTTCTATATAATAATGTGAAGTATCTTTCACTAAGGTAAGTTAAGCTCTGTGGTAGAGAGAAGAGCCTTAAATTCTTCTGCTGACAAAGACACTAGAGTCACGGGAACCCTTAAAAGGCAATTATTCACACCATAATATGGTTATGTGTATAAAACAGAATATAGATTTCCTGGAGATAAAATAATGACAGAACAAATTAGCTTGATTGTACTTGATAGTTTCAAAGCAAAACAATGAGTTTTCATGCAATCATTTTTTGGAATTTATTAAAAAAAATACTTCTAAAGTGTTGTTAGCTATTTCTTTTTAATTAACCATACTTTGTTGTAATAGACTTCTACTCTGATGCAATACATCTTGTAACCTTGACATTGTTATCTTAATGAAAGAACAGACCACATCCACTATATATATTTTCTATTAGTTATATATTCTTCTTTTAATTAAAATAGATACTTTGATCCTGTCACAGAGCACCTTAGTCTACCAATTAACATCATCAGAATTTCTTTTATTAGTATTAATAAATGTTTAAAATTTCTTTAACTGTTCCTTTTTTTCCTTTAGAATGTAAACTGGAACTGTCATTTAAGTTTGCCTTCGTTTATGCACTAAACTTTGTGTATAGAAGGGGGCCAATAATTATCACATTTTTTTTAACTACAAGAACACAATTCCTTCAAATATAATTATTTGAAAGCAGGAATAGGAAATGTTTCATTTTTAGAACTGCACCTTCAAACACCAAAAGTTGAAATAAGTAATATTTTTTTCTGTAGTAGTTCCATAAAACAAACACCACTTTAAAAGCACAGATTTAAAAGTGTTGGCAGGTAGTGACAGGATGAGGGGAAATGGTTTTAAACTGAAAGAGGGTAGGTTTGGACTAGATATTAGGAAGAAATTATTTACTGTGAGGGTGCTGAGGCACTGGAACAGGTTGCCCAGAGACGCTGTGTGTGCCCCCTCCCTGTAGGCATTCAAGGCCAGGCTGGATGGGGCTTTGAGAAACCTGGTCTAGAGGGAGGTGTCCCTGCCTATAGCAGGTGTGTTGGAATGTTAGGGAAGGGATCTTAAAAGTCTCTTCCAACCCAAACCATTCTATGATTCTATGATTCTATTATTTTATTTTCTGTTAATTTTCTGTAGACTTGAAACAGCTCTAAAGCATTAGAAATAAAAACAAAAGCAGTAAATTCTGCTTTTGTACAAAATCTTAAAGCATTAAGTATATATTTTAATGCTGTGTTATTTGGGAAGTCTTAATTCCAGTTTTCTAATACAGTTTCATTTTTTTTTTTTTTTTCATTTCCATCTGTGTGTAAGTAGACTCACGAGCACTTGTAAAAATTCTTGCAATTTGAAAAATTCTTTAACCATTATTTAGGTTTTTAATGTAGATTATAATGATAAACTGGATGGATATTTAATCACTAACACCTGCATTTACCTGTAAACTTAGGAAAGCTTGTTCTGCAGAGCGATTGACCTGTAACAGTCATTGTCTGATTTTATCCATGGACAAGAAAATGCCATAAAACTATCTGGGGCTAAAATGACGTGTACATCCAAAACAAAAAGCAAAGTCTGCTGTCACCTAGAATTGCAGGATTAAAAAGAGATTATAAATTCCTAAAATAGAAAGGAAATAAAGTTACTAATGAAAAATATTTCCCAGCATATTACTTCGTGTACGCATTTCTTGCTGGTAAGAGTTTATAGATAGAGATCACAGTCCTCTGTTGGTGAGGATATAAAGGATGGGATTCCTTAGGAATTGAAGGAATAAAGTAAATTCATAGAAGTGGTCTGCTTTCTGCAATACCTTTTCTATTCTATTGATTGCAACCTGAAATTTCTGAGATCTACCTGTCAACAAGAAAAGCAGTTTTACCATTTTGATTGTTGAGTTATTGCTACCAATAGAAAAAGCTGAGCTTCTCTCTCAGAAGTTCTTCCTCTTCCTTCTGTTATTTTCAACAGCTTAAAATACCTTGGGGAGCTGAGAAATAAAAGGGTCACTGTTTGTGTCAGGACACTGCAAGGGTTGCTCCCTTAGGGAATGGAGCCAAGGGATGGGCTGACCCCAGCATGGGCAGGCCATGCCTGCACCACCGAGGTGCCCATTCACTGCATAGGAGCAAAACAGGGTCCTACTGACTCTGCAGCAGGAAGCTCTATTGATGGTCCAGTGAGTATTGTGTGAAGAAAGATAACAAGCCAGGGCCAGGCTCAATTCAGGAAAAACAAATTACAGTTTAAAAACCGGAGAGAGACTTCATTCTGACAGCCCCATGCTTCAGAGTGGTGAGGCACTGGCAAAGGCTGCCCAGAGAAACTGTGGATGCCCCATCCCTGGAGGTATTCAAGGCCAGGTTAGATTGGGTTCTGAGCATCCTGATATAGTGAGTGGTATCCCTGTCCATGACAGAGGGTTTGAACTGGATGATCTTTAAGATTCCTTTCAATCCAAGCCATTCTATGATTCTATGGTTCTATGCTAAGATGCAGGGGGACTCCTGGGTTCATTGAAGAATGTACAGGGTGGCTGCTGGTGAGGCTGGTAATAGTCAGAAAGGCTTAATATAGCCTGTGGGGATCTGACAGCTGATAAGGAAAACAAAATAATAAGAAAGAAGTTAAACAGAAATCAGATACTTCCTTCCCAACAGAAGCTGATAAATCTATTGCAAATGACCTGAGCATGGTAACTACTGCTACCTCCTACTTAACATCCTCTTCTTTTTTTTTTTTTTATTCCCATTAACATTTTTATGTATATATTGTTATGTTTATTCACTATCTTCTTCTAGGATTCATAAGTTGCTATATTGGTCTCACTGGTTAGGATAAAATTCATCATGTTTTTTTGTTTGTTTGTTTTGGAGGGGACCACTTATGGGCTAGAAAGATTTATTTCCATCCGAATTAGCAGGTTATTCCAAAATAGAGAACACAAGATCTATGTGTACAGATCTATGTCTGTAAACTGACTTTAAATTTAGTCACGGCAGTTAACAGTGACAAGAGAAGAAGAAATTGCCAGAGCTAACTGTAGCTTAGCCTACCCATCTAGGAGTGCTTTTGTATGGGACTGATACTCAAGTACTTGCAGACCTCTCAGTGAGGACCTCTGCCATTTTCTGCACTTTCGGCATCAAAACAATTTTCAGAATGAAGATATTTTTATTTTATTGTTAGCAAAGAAATGATGCAAAGTTAAGGACAGCAAATCATAATGACACTCCAGAATTACAGAGGATGGGCCACATTTCATTTCACAGTTAGCACTGAAACAAAATCAAAAATATTAGCTATGAAATTAAATAAGAAAATGGACCTTGACTTTGTAGTTATTTATAGTAGGGCAGTGATATGAACAGAACTAATATTTCATCCCTTGAAAATAATAATAAAAAAAAGATGCAGAAATATTCCTTACTGTGAAAAGAAGGATGTAGAAGATGAACAAAATCATGTTTTACTCATTTTGGCAAGCAGTTACTGGCTTTGATCAATGCTATTATGTGAAATGAGCAAAGCTATTGTATTTTTATTCTCTACATTGTTAAATTGATGAAAATACATATTTCATCTAGTTTATGTCTGGTACAATTATGTTTTTACAGAGCTCTAGAAGTGCTGTCAGCAGTTGACAGTAATACTTAGTTTTTGACAATTTAAACCATGAATGTTTTGATATCCTCTTTTCAGACAAGATTTTACAAGATTTTTTCCCCTATTTTATTTCCATTTTCTACTGATCGTAGACTAAAGCCTGCAGTGCACTTATATCAGTCAAAAGTCCACAGAGCACAACAACATGCATCCAGCTTTAGGTAGATCATTAAAACTGGGTGTATGTTGAAGAGCCATTGTATATCTTGTAGAAGAATGTTCACCACGTTGTTGAGTTTCCTTATTTCACAGTCTACATCTATTACTGCAACATAGTAGCAACAGAAATGAATATATGAGCTATGTAACTTCTTTCATTCATTCAAGTTTACCCTTTTAGAGGTATTGAAGCTTTCTCTCATAATGCATTCCCACTCTAGGACTTGGAAATAGTCTCAGCTTTGACTGTTGTTCGTATCTCAAATTTTAAATGACTTGGATATTTTTCCTCCTATCTTTCTATTGTTTCAGAATTAAACATATGAAAAGAACAGAGGAATTCTCAGACTCTTGAACACAAGGGGTTACTGGAAATATTAAAGAACCCTTGATAACTGAAGAATAGTGAAAAAGCAGAAGAAATAATGCCAAATAAAGAGCCTATAGTCAGAACTATTTCCTGGGAAAATATATATATATATATTTTAATTCTCTGTAAGTACTGAAAGTACTGTAAATTTGCTTCAGTGCTGTAGTACTGAACAACATTTAGTTTTAGTTTTTAATGAATGTTCCCTACTCAAATTGCATTTCCAGTTGTTCAGGCATGATGAATTGATTTTAAGTTCATATTTTGAAACTGGGGTAAGTGGCATAATAAGGAACATAGACTTCTTTGAATGTGAATTATTTTCCAATTTGCTTTTCTTCACAAGCCCCTGATCATTTCCTTTTAATTTATATATTGTAATACTAAAAGTAGCTAAAAATCCAACAACATAAAAAAAAAACCACAACAACTTAAACTAAAAAAAAAAAAAAAGGAATTTACCAGACCAGTAAGTAGAAGCATTTGGGCTTCTACAATGCATAGTTAGATACATGTACCATTGTAGTTGAAATATCTAAGCACCTAAATAAGTGACTTTGAAATGCCTGAATGGTTGAAAATATACAATTCTCATTTTAACCAACAAAAATCAATGTTGCTTAAAATCATGGTAGTTTTCCACTACAAATAAAGCTGTTATTTGGTGTGGGTTTCTTTTCATTATTTGATAGAAAGTTATCAATAATACTTCTAAAAATGTCTCAGTGATAGATCATTACTATATTTTCTACCCTATATTAACAACCATGTTTAAAATAAGAAAAAAATCAAGTATAAAGTCAAAATATTTGGGGATTTTTTCATAGAAATTTTCAGGAATTAATCTGTACATTTCATGTCTTCTAGATAACATCTAGGTTAAGACTTAAAAAATTATTGGGTTGATAGTGATAGAACAAAGGGGAATGGTTTTAAACTGAGATGGCGGAAGTTTCGGTTGAATATTAGGAGGAATTTTTTCACACAGAGGATGGTGAAGCACTGGAACAGGTTGCCCAAGGAGGTTGTGGATGCTCCATCCCTGGAGGCATTTAAAGCCAGGCTAGATGTGGCTGTGGGCAGCCTGGTCTAGTGGTTGTCACCCCTGTACATCGCAGGGGGGTTGAAACTAGATGTTCTTTGAGATCCTTTCCAACCCAGGCCATTCTGTGATTCTATGATAGGATTCTATGGTTACGTTTGTTCTCCAGTGGTTAGGTGCTAGTTTGTAATCCTTTCAAGAACTTTGATAAGAACGTGTTTTAAGCAAGGAGGAGAATAGTTACAAAGTGTTACTGTCTAGTTGTTTTCAATGTTAATAAGACAAAACGCAACCATGACCGTTTTTTCTAGTTGCACCTTTTCTGTCACTAGAACTTGTTACGCATTTGTTTGCAAAATCTGAAGAGCTTCTTTGTATTAGAAATACTTCCAATAGATTATTATTTACAGATTTCACTTCTGGATAAATTCAATGTACTGAATGCTTTAAATTTTTGTTGAATAACTTTCATTAAAGAAACAAAAACCAAACCAAACCAAAACAGCAGCAACAACCCCCACCTCCCCTCCCCCCCTCAGTTATTCATACCTCAAATAATTATCTTTTCTAAACCTTCTTGAATCATTTAACATACTTTTGAAGTCTTAATATCAATACTGGTGATAGATCTTGCATATCCGCATATCAGATGTATCACTTACATAAGATCCTACTCCTGCTCCTCACTATATTGTTTCAAATGGTTCCAGGATTGTATTTGTTTGCCTACCAGTACGAACTGTCTTGCCCAGAACATGTCACTGAAGTCCTGTTCAATTTATGAACACTGTCCACTGTCACCTTTTCAAACTCACAGTTATATTACTTATGCCATAAATCCAGCCAATTTATCTTATTTTTAGATGCATGGATTCACCTGTAGCTATATTCAAAGCAGGTTTCTTACACTGTACTGTCTAGTCAGTCTTAATAAAAATGTACTTAAGTTGCTCCAAAAGTAATTTCTCCTATTTATTTCCACAAGAACTACTAGGGATACAAAAAGGACAATGACATTATTTGATAGAGCAAATTCCATCTCAAAGCACTATTTTCCAACATACTTACTATCATTACCTATGCTTTCTTCACCAGTGATGAACAAGAACCTGCATGTTGCACTTGTAAAAATCTACACTAGTAGAGGTAACTTACAGTTTCACTGCTGCTGTGATGTGTTGCTAGAAAATGCTGCCTGTTCAGTTCATCTTTCATCACCCCAGACGGATAGAAGTCAGAACTCACCAAACCCAGAATATACAGTGGATGTGGTTGAACAATCCAGCCAAGGTTGCCAACCTGCTCCACAGTCTTCAGGCTACAATGGGGCCTGTGTTACCATGTTGCAAGGGAAGTGTTGTCCTCTTCATTGGACTGGCCCTGGAAGTTTGAGCCTTCAGCTTAGTCAGCGTAGCAATGTAGCAGTCAGAGCTGATGGATTATCCAGGCTCCAGGAAATCCAGAAGGATCACCCCTTTCCTACCCCAAAAGACAATGCACATCTCTTAACCCACTGATGACTTCCCCTTGAACTTTGTCTTTGATGGGAAATTCATTTGTCGCTACTCTATGGACTGCTGTTTTGGCTCTGGTTTGCAGTGGTGACGCCATGTCTCATCACTGGTAATTATGCAACCTAGGAAACCTAGGAAACTGTTACCTTCAATTTTATATTGGTTCAGTAGGATCTGTTGGTTCCCCCACTCTGCTAGTCATGGAACCAAGCCAATCCAGACAGTAAACTGTAGACAAGGAGAAAGTGCAGATATGTGGATGTAGTATCTAATTCTATGCATTTTTAACAATGTTTTAAAATTCTTATATATTTACCACTATGATAGTGAAAATTTGCCTACTAATTATGAACTGGCAATATGTTCTCAAAAAAAAAAAAAACAAACAAAAAAAAACCAAGTAGTGTTGGTGTTGTTTTTTAACATAGAATACCAGGTGAAGTTGTTTACTCTTGGGCATCTTTGTTTGTTAGACTAATAGAGTTAACATTATATAAAACAGCTGATTAGAACAAGCTCTTATTTTAATTTTCAAATGCAGTAAGCCAAGTATTTTCAAACGTACTGTCTCTGCAAGAATGATACATGGCATATCATTCCAAGATCTATTTTTAATTAAGTTTGTTTCAATGCATAATTATACAGTGATGCAAATGTTGAATTGCAGCATTGTTGTATGCTGTAATTTGCTAGTAACAAGAGCTTCTCAATCTTTACACTATTGTCTTTAAAATTAGCTTTTCCAGGTACATTTTTGAATGTAATAGCAATTTCACTGTTAATACCTTATTTGACAAATACTTTAAAATAATCAACATATAGAATGATTCCAAAGGAGAGCCACAAAATTGATCCAATAGGTGGAAAACCTTCCCTATGAGGACAGGCTGAGAGAGCTGTGTCCGTTCAGCATGCATAAGGCTCCAGGGAGACCTGATAACAACCTTCAGTATCTAAAGGGAGCTCTAAGAAAGAAGGGAACACTTTAACAGGATCTGCTGTGATAGGAAAAGGCAAAATGGCTTCAAACTTAAAGAGGGTAGATTTAGGTGAGATATAAGGAGAAAGTCTTGTCCAGTGAAGGTGGTGAAGCGGTGGAATAGGTTGCCCAGAGATGTGGTGGAAGCCCCATCCCTGGCAACAATCAAGGTCAGGCTGGACCAGGCTCTGAGCAACCTGATCTAGCTGTAGATATCCCTGTCTATTGCAGGGAAGTTGACTAAATGATCTTTAAAGCTCCCTTCCAACTCAAATGATTCTATGATTCTATGATAATGACCAATGACTTTTATATTGTCATTTTCTTATAACTGCATGTACAAATCCACTGCAAATTGAACTACTTGAAAACTCACTTTTGTACTTACTATTCTGTTTGCCAAATATAAAATGCAGGAGAGTGAGTTTTAAAAGTATGAAGATAATTTTCACAGTGCAAACAAACACAATTCAGATAATTTGCTCAAAATAAACATAACCCTTTAAAATAAATTGTAAGTGGGATCACAGAATCATAGAATCATAGGTTGGTTTAAGCTGGACCTTTCCAGCTTAATCTTTCCAGACCTCAATCTTAGAATAATATATATATATGTATAATGTATAATGTATATATATATTCAACAGCTACTTCCTTTACAGAAATCAGGATTTGGAAAAGCTGGTAAAAGACAAGGTAGGTTTTGTTAAAATTTGAATTGCAAAATCTACTACTGATAATAATCAGTGACTGAATCATTGTTTCAGTGATTTTATTTAGTCATTTGGATCAAATATTTACGTACCTAGTGTTTAAAATATTCCCAGGTTTCCATTCCAAGAATAATCCTCATCTTCATTTTCTTCAGGAGAGTGAAAACTACATTATTGACATTACAGATAATCTTATACTTACACAAAATGAAATCTTTCTCCATTTTTTTTATATGTTATTGAGATTAGTTGCCGTGGTCTTGTGTATTTTGAAATTATATAACTTTGTAGAAAGTCGTATAATATATTTAATTATAAAGTAGCTTTATAAAATAGTGATTGGTGTACATAAATAGTTTCTGCATAACTTCCAGTATCAATTCCAAATAGTTTTCTGGCCTCATTCACCACTGGAAGTGAATTTTTGAAATCCTAAATGACCCATTAAATGACCCTAAATGACTGAAATGACCCAGGACAGTTCTCCATTAGATGCATAAACTTTCCACTGTGAAAACATGAGAAATAAATACCATTTATAACACAACCATCACATTTTTGCACCTATATATCAAAGAATCTAATATCCTTCATTTTGTGAACCAAGTAATCTCAGAGTAAAACCAAGCCCTAAGCCATTGCTATCAATGAGAATGAATCCTGACAGACAATCAGTAAAGAATAAAACTCACTGAACTTCCGTAGAGAAGAATTTCTCAGAAGACAATTGTTCAATTTCTGATCTCTCAGCCCTGATCCTCAAGGGAAACAAAACTGCTTATAAAAATAAACTTTGGAATTAAAATCCATAACTCTACTGAATACTAAAACCCACAGTCTCAGTAAAAATATTGGTTCTGTAACGTACTGTCATATTCCTCATCCAATTCCAGACACATTAATCTCCTTGTGTTTCACATTTTATAAACTACTGTTGTCTTTTCCCTAAGAGATTAATGACCTTGTCATATCTCCATCTCCTTTCACTCTACTGTTCTTCCCCTACACCCTTTCTAAAATTCATAGGGATATAAAGTGTGTTTACTTTTAGAGATAATCTAAAGAATACATTTCTCAGATGCCTAAGTTTGAAATCTAACTATTCTAGCCCTGAGGAAGAAATAGTGTTCCTTGTTACATTTTTTATTTTTTATTATATTTTCCCCATCTCTATATGCTGGTTTAATGTAAGCTATTGTATCTATCTGAAGTCTTGATCTGTTTTTTTTTTTTTTCTTATCCAGACTTTCTATAAGATAATGTAGAAAGCAGTGTTCAGAAGCAGATTTTAAAATACAATATATAGATGAAAAAAAACATGTATAAGTACCCTGGAGCACTTTAATACCCTCATTTCTGGACACACAAATTCTACAACCACTTAGAGCTGGTGCATTATCAGGAGAGATGCATAAAAATTAAGTTACAAGTGAAAGTGGCAAGAAGACCTCCAGGAGATGTATTTATTACAATAAATGACAGATTAAACTAAAAATGGTTGTTAATGTTTTAAAACAATGACTATGACAGGGTGTTTTTTAATATGTACTCCTTCATTCATGTGCTATCTTGAGAATTCTCATAAGCTTTTGAACAGTTGAAAAACTTGCACAATTTGGGGGATTACTTATTGTTATGAATTTGAGTAATTCCAGTTTTAATAAAGAGGCAATTTGCTGTTAGAATTCTCCAAAAGGTTTTTGTTTTTGTTTTTGTTTTTTGTTTGTTTGTTTGTTTTTGCAATAGATGCTTTGCTGTATATGGAATAGATTTTAAGAATTAGTCCTGATTTCACAATGGGTACAAGTTCCTGTGTCAGGCCTTTGAGTAGATTAGCAAAAGCTTACAGAGCTTCAATGTATTATTAAGTAAACTGTGCAGAACCTCAGCCTTGGAAATGTCTTATTCTTAAAACACATATCACTCTCCTGCTACTGATGGGAGGAGTGGAGGGTATCATTTGTTATTACTGAGTAAAAGACTTTCTTTACAAGAGCAAAACATACCAGTTAGTATCCACCTTCTCATTTTGAGTACATATTCAAAATGCTGTACTGTGTAATGAAAAGGTAGCTTGCCTAGCTTTTTGTAAGGTAAGCAAAATATTGATTGTCTAGTTAGGTTCTGCCTGGGCTGTTATATCCACTTTTTAGATTTCTTTTTTACCCTGACTTTTACAATAACATGACTACTAGGTTATATTGTCTTTGGGTTTGCTAATGAATTTTTAATTGAAAGGAAAATGAAGTTAAAGCTGATGACTATTTGGGATTAGCATGTCTCACTTAGAGACAAGCATTAAATTATTTTATGTAGACCCTTTTCCACCCTAAGAAGTCCAAAACCCCTCAAAATAACAACAAAATAAAAGAAAAGATGGAAAAATGCGGATGTGTTAACATAAAAATTGGGTCATAAACCAGGAAATAAAATCCCAATCCAGATATTCGTCAATGGTTTACAGGCTGGTTTGGCCCAGATCCATAACTAGTGGCATGGAGGGATTTCGCAAAACCTGCGCCTTCGGAAAAGAGAAACAGGGGACCCCAAAACAATTAAAAGCAGCAGCAACAATCTGAGGAGAAACAAACTAATTTACTAAATATGGTATTGGAATGCAAGATAACACACTATAATACAATATAATTAGAATTGAAGCTAACAGATCAAATATAATGAGAGAGAGAGTATCTGAAAGCTTTAGGTCTTACAGTAGTGCTGAGGTAATGTGTGTGGTCCGGACAAGAGCCGAGGGAAGAAGAAATGGGACATCAGATGACTTTGCCAGAGGTTATATCTCCTCTCTGACCTCAAAGCCTCCAGGGGAATGTAGTTCTTCTCTTCCAGACAGGTGCCCAGAACTGGAGCATTAACACTGTAACTCCCAGTGCACTACATGATGTTATGATGTGGAATATCAGTAACCAAAACTCATAAAACCATGACAGTGTTCCTTTTTTCAATATAAATATATCTGAATATATTTGTTGCAGGAATCTGTGGCTGTTAAACCTGTCCTTCTAAAATAAATAGTACTTTTTAAGTAGTTAAGCTATTAACTTCAAAGACTACCACTTGTAGTGTTTAATTAATACGTTCTTAGATGGTTTGGTATGAACTCAAGAAATTTAAATGCAAAGTAGGGCACATACACTATGTGATGGGTATAAAATTAAAAAAGAGAATTCTCTCTAGAAAAAGACTTTGGTCTCTGATAAGGTAGTTGAAGTCTTTTGCCTCCTTACGAAATCATGGAATAGACCAATAGCTGTGTTAGTTTAACAAATCTCAGACATACTGTTCCTATTTACAGGTAAAACAATTACCCATGTTGGATTTTCAGAGTTGCAATTGTACCACTTCTACTTGCTTGGGATGGGATAAAAGAGAATGTGGTTTTACTTGATCACTAGCACTATTTGGAAACAGAACATCTTGCGTCTGCTGTTCATTTTCATTTCAGACATGGAGAAAGAGGAAAGGAAATTTCATTTCAGACATGGAGAAAGAGGAAAGGAAAATTCTCTAGTCCAGAATTCATGTAAATAAATTATTCTTAATATACTCTTCTGAATACAGTTTCTAATAAAATATTTTCCACTACACTTCACATAACAGATTTGGAACAAAGTCCATTACGTCATTTAAGTAAAATTAATCTGAATCATTGGATACAAATTTCTAGACGACAGTCAGAAACATGCAAATGAAATCATAAAACAAAAATTGAAGCCATGGTGGAAAAATCTTCAAATTGAATGACACTACTCCAAAAATATCATGTCAGCAAATATTATACTATTATTTAAGATTTCATATATAAGTAAATATTACATATTGGATATGGCTAATGTCACATGAGTTTTCTTTTTTCTTTTTTTACCAAGATTATCTGATCTGATTGGAAAGAGTAGACTGTGCTGATTAATGAAGCACAGATACTGTGATGTCTCTAGTGAAAAATATTTCAGATATTACTACAAGGGCTGCTCCAATAGTAAATCCTTCTATTTTATTCTGTTGGCCCACAGTGTCAGAGGAACATGTTGGTGGTATGGCAGTAGAAGTTGATCTTCCCACCAATATTTGTTAAATATTGTTGCCATGTGACAGATGGCAGCAGAGGGGCAGTCTGACAAAATAGTGTCTGACCTGGAAGTGCATATGAAGCAAAGGGGCGTCACTGAAATCCTCTGTGCAGAAAAAAAGAGAGATATTCATTGACATTCATCAATGCTTGCTGAACACTTATGAAGATCAAATCGTGGATGTGAGCACAGTGAGGCAGTGGGTGGTGTATTTCAACAGTAGTGACAGCAACAGTGGGTCATCTCTGTTGGTGCAGATATTTAATGAGCACAACATGCAGGCTCATTGCTTGTTCACTGCTGGCAGAAATTCTTAACTAATTGTGGTGACTATGTTGAAAAATACTGTTTTGTAGCTGAGAATTTGCTCTAATAAATAGTTTTATTGTGCTCTTTGTATTTGCTGTAGTTTCCATGGAAATAAATAGGAAGCATCACTTTCATAGCAAACTATGTTTCATCTTTAGTAGGAAGAGATCAATCTTGATTTAAAATTCTGCACCTAATGTCGATTAAACTGTGACAATACAGTCAGGGATTTTTTTACTTAAAGTCTTAAAAGATGATTCCTCTTTAATCTCAAGAATTACCACTTGGGATGACATCTAGATTAGATTAAAATTCTTCCTCTTTATTCTAAGACCGTAGCATTATCACGCAGCAGTGATAACGTGCCATGGATATGCCCTTCCTTTTCAACTATGCAGGAGAAAGTAAGCACCCCTATTCAGCAAGAGAAAGGCATCTAGAGACTTTTGCAAGCATTAGGGGCAGAATTCAGTAGTTCTTGGTTAAGTTCAGATTTATTTTATTTTTTCTTTACATCTAGCCACCACTGGGCCTCCATAGAAAATAAATCAGAGATTTCAGAGGGAATCTTATGGGAAGGGACAATATCCTAGTGAATTCTGACTGCTTGCACATGAGTGAAAGCAGTCATGAGTGACAGAAGGCAGGAGGGATCCCTGGATGATGTCCTGTTCCACACCACCCTTTGCAGTGGGTGGCTCAGGGCTGTGTTCATTTGAGAGCTTAACACCTAAAATGATGAAGATCCCACAGCATCTTTGGGAACTTCATCTAGTATTTGACTAATCTCATATTAGAAGTCTTTTCCAAATATCTAATCACATTTTCTGTGTTCCAACTTGTGGCTTTTGCCTCTTGACCTATAGTTGTTTATGACTGAGAAAAATTTGGCTCTGTTTTTTCCTGTATTCTCCAATCAGTTTACTATTGCGAACAATATTGTTTCTCCTTCGCTTTATCTTCTCCCAGCTGAGCAGAACATTTCCCTCAGCTTTATCTTGTACGTCCAGTGCTCCAATTCCCATTCATCTTAGTGGATCTTCATTGGGCCTACTATAGTATGTCAGGATATTTTCCTGTACTGGGAGATCCTGCACTGGTCAACACTCCAGATGCAGTCTTATAAGTGACAAATAGAGGTAAAAGATTTCCTTCCGCACTGTACTGACAACATCCTTGCTAATGCAGCTGAGAATGCTGTTGACTTTCTTTGCTGCAAGGGCTCCTGTTCAGCTTTTTGTTCACAAGGATCCCCAGAATCCATTTCATCAGAGTACACAGCCAGTATTGGTGCTTGTCATTACTCCATCCCAGGTGAAAGACCAGAACTTCCTGTAGTTCCTGTCAGCCTGTTTCTCCAGCTGGTACAGATTCTTCTCAATTGCAGCTTTATCTTTCTTGTCCTCCATGTTGACTGCTGCCCACAATTTGCTGTCACCTGAAAAACTGTTGAAAGTGCACTACATCAGCTGATTCCATCAACCCTTTACAAGGATAGACAGTGGTAGGACAAGGGGAAATGGTTTTAAGCTCAGGGAGGGGAGGTTTAGATTGAATATCAGGGGGAAGTTCTTTACAGAGTGGTGAGGTGCTGGAACAGGCTGCCTAGAGAGATGGATCCGTCCCTGGAGGTGTTCAAGACCAGGTTGGATGGGACCCTGGAACAACTGGTCTAGTACTGGATCTGGAGGTTGGTAGCCCTGTTGTAAGGGGGCTGGAACTTGATCCTTGGGCTCCTTTCCAACCCAAGCTGTTTTATGGTTCTATGATGATCAGATCATTGTAGTCTATAATGAAGACAGTAGACAATAGCATCAGTGTAAATATTGATCCCTGATTAACACCACTAATTACCAGCCCAGCTGATTTCATCTCCATACTTACACGTGCTGGTAACATCTTTGTATTCCTCCAGAGTAACTCATACCTCCCTCTATCTTCTGTGTATCTTTCTTTTGACTGGGAGTTCAGTCAGTATCTCCATGTTCATCCTGATGGGTTTGCTCAGCTTTCTGCACATTGATCCATCCTTTTTCTGTGCATTGCCCTGTCTTTGTACTCTGAAAATGCTGTCTTTGAGGGGGTAAAAGAAAAAAAAGAAGAATCAACCATCTGTCCTTGCCTCTTACCCTCCAGGGCAGTTTTCCATGGGATTGCACTAGATAGGTCCCTGTAGAGGTCAAAATCTGCTCTTTTGAATTTTAAGTTTCTAATTCTTCTGGTTTCATTGCTTACACATCTCAGGAACTTAAACTCTAGTCTCATGGTCATGACAGCCCAACTGCTCTCCAATTATTCATGATTTCTTGTTTGTGAGTAGCAGACCCAATAAAACATTTTCTCTAGTCTATTCATTATTAACATGTATCAAATTAACTTAGGCATTTCAAAAATATCCTAAATTGCTTGCACATTCTTTTTTCTCCTCTGTCTATGCTGAGCAGGCTCTGGTTAAAGCCCTTAGTTTTATTCATCCTCAACTAAGGCCTAGGGCACTACACCTATGCTCAAGCTGCAGATGTTCAGATGGAGAAAGAGCTTTCCTCCTGTTTCCAGATGTCAAAAGCTTCCATCCTTGTCTGTCTTTACCAGCTTCTTCCCCTACTTGACACCATGGTCATCAACTGCCATTCCTTCCTTGCCTGGCATGGCTCAGGCTCTTGCTTCTGCAGAATTCCTTCCAAGACCCTGACGTCTCTTCAACCTCCTTGATGCTGTGTAGCCTCTCACCTCTCCCTGCAGCTCCCTCACCTGGCTGCTCAGTACCTTCTTCAGAGCACAATTATTGCAGAATAGACTCTAGGCATTCTTTACAGCACCAGAACTAGGCAGTGGCCTAAGGTCAAGGCTGTAAGTGTCAGTCGGCACTTGAGAATGTGCCTTGCAGTGTGGTAAGACCATCACTGCATCCACTCCATAAAGTCCCACTCCACCCTCAGCAGTGACAGCAGGCTTCCTGGGCCTCTCTGCACTGAACACTGACACCAGTGACTGTGCCTGCCTGCTGTCCCTGAGCTTAGGCCTCCCAACCCAGCAGCCTGGAGTCAGCACTTTCCAGCAGCAGCCACCAGCAAAACATCAGCAGAACTGGCAGCACTCTGCAGTTGCTATACAAAATGAGAGCAGCATCCACAAAACACAGCTGCAGGAGCCCCTTGGCACCCCATCTAGTCCCACTAGCAAGGCAGCACCTGCTACATCCCAAAACGCCACAGACATCATCACCTGTGCTGGCCTGCTTCTGCTGGCTGCTTCTTGTAAGACTGGAAGCATATCTGAGCTTTACTGCTGCCACTGTGGGCTCCACTTGTGGATGCTGCTGTTGGCAGCATGCTTACAGCAGCCTGTACTCAGCAAGGCTGACCCAATTGTCACAATCTGAAAGGCTTCTTACATGTGGGGCTGAGTCTGGGACATGCCACTCTGACAAGCAGATAGTGGTGTCTGATGCTCGCTGAGAACTCTGATCAGGTGGGGACGCTGCAAGCTGACAGGTTGACAGTGAATGTACAACACAGTAAGTAGGTTTTGCAAGCTAACCTAATCCCATATTTCATGTTGGTATTTAAACAGTCATTAAAGAAGTTCATTGGTTCATTCTTTTCCAACATGCATTTTCCTTTTTTTTTTTGTTTTGAAAATATTATTATTTAAGATGCAAAATTTTCCCTGCAAACAGTTTTAAACCTTTAAATACTTCTTACAAGGATTGTGTCCAAATATTACTGCAAATATAAATTTTAAGCACTGTGTGATTTTTTTGAGGGTAATTTCTCATTCTGTGTGTGTATAGCTTCTGCTTCTCTAAGTACAAGGACAGTGTGATCGCTTTCTGTATCTTTTTCAGCTTGGGATGTTCTGCCTTTCCCACCCTTCTATTTTCCTCTGTCTTTTGAACTTGCTGGAGAAACTCAATATTTTTCAGCAGTACTAAGGTCTTGAAAATAACTATTATTTTGTTAAATTGGACAGCTCAGTAAAGGAAAGGCTGCAATGCAAGAACACAGTATAAACAGAAAAGAGAGAATCTACAACAGTGGAAGGCATGCCCTTTCATAAAGGCACTATCTGGGGAAAAGCTTCATTCATAGTTTTCCAAGGCCTTTCTGAGACACCAAAGTCAGCAGCCATATGAGAGAAATCTATAGGAAATTAGAGATAATTAGATCCAGAGTTGCAACTAGTCGGTCCACAGGGACTGACTGGCTCTGAGCATCACATCTTTTATTCAGCTTATATGTCCTTGCCTAGGTAAAAAAGAGTTACAGCCTTCTACATCACCATTTAGAACAGTGAGAGCTGAAGTCATCTGCAGTACATGCTAATGGATAGGCTGCTTAAGCACATAATGCTTTAAATGAATACTGCTTGTCAGTATTTATCAGAAGCACAGAAATCATACAGATTTTAGTTTACTGGAACAAATGACCAAGCATTTACTGACACAATTATTGAAAAAGACCTTATTTTTGTGCTGATATAGCACAAAGCCTCTATACAAAGATATTTTATGTACAGGTTACAGATATCTATATGTATTTCTGGAACAGACTTTGTTGTTAAGCACACTGTTGCTTACTGCCTAATATGTCTGTAGTACTTTCCAGATCAAGGTCCTATGCCATCTATATATAATAAGCAGTGTTGTTTTTTTTTTCCAGTTCAAAAAGAGAATAATAGACAAAAATTAATTGTGAAAGGAGAAGTTTTGCTAAAAGAGGTTCAAAAATCTGGGCCTCACCTGCAGATATTTTAGTTTGAGTGAATAATGAATCACATTAGAAGTACCACAGAATCCCCTAAGGCTTCTTTTCTCACTATTATTTTTTTTAATTTCCAGTGCAATACATCATGATTCCAGAAGCAGCTTCATCTTTTTCCCATTCATCTTCTAGAGCCTCTAGTCAACAAACAAGTGCTCTCACAGATGGCCTTTTGCTTAACCTCTCCCTTAACTAGTCTGTACAGCTAAACTCTAGAATAAATCTTTGCTGGTTAGCCAGGTTGCATCCTACCAGTAGGCTGCTGCTGTTGTTCCACTGAATCTCTGCCTCAGTGCTTCTGCCTTTAACCCCAGCCCCTAGCAGTTCATCTGACATATGCTTGTGCTCTTTGAAAATGCTTCTGTTCTCACTTTTGTTTCCTTTGCCATTGCTACCACTGAATTGCTTACCTTCCTGCTGTCTGAATTTAGTTTTTTCTGCAACCCCACAGGCAAAAGTATGGTTTAGATACCAGCTTATCAGCTAACAAGTAAGTAAATAAATAAAAAGTCAATCTAGTTTAAACAGTCAGGAAGCATGACTTGACATAATGCCTGGTACTGCCTGGAGCAATATGAAGAGGCAGAAGTTATTCTAGCAGAGCTATAAAGCTGTTCTTTTGTTTGAGGACAGGCACTAAGAGCCAGGGCCAATTATCTTACCCATAGGTATGGGTACACTGGAAAGAATGTGATGAGTTCTGTATGACTTCCAGCGGCAAATGAAGTAGTGGGCAGTTATAACTATTTAGTCAATACTTGTGTGTTTGTGATTTTAAAATAAAACTTCCAATAAACTCACAAAAGTTATTTCACGCTAAGAGTGTCTGATGTGATGCAAACCTGATCAATATTTAGTAAAAAAAAAGGCACGCAGCATTTTAGACTTAATTTCAAATGCAACAAACAAAAAAATTGCTGTTATGGTTGGGGCTTTGTTATGAGGCTATACAAACTCTTGTGGGAGTTCTATACTCACTTTTACCAACATCTTAATTGTATATTCAGATGCAAGTGATCAATTATGAATATTAATGATCTAAATGCAATACATAGATTAATTTGTATGTTTCAACAATATTGATAAGTATTTTAAGCCACTGCTAACTTTTCAATTTCTTTTCTGATTGTGTAATTTCACTATCTATACCAACAGGTTTGTTTTTTTTAATTTACATTTTCAAAACTTAAGTAGAAATTGAACAAAAATTAATAAATAAAAACAGCCTTACTGTTGCTTATTACATGCAAATGTTGGAACCTTCAAAATAAAATTTTTATGCTTCAAAACCAAAGTAGAGATGAGAAAAAGAAATACCTAATAGCAATACTAGTTCTCACTGAGAGTACTGCATTATAAAACTGTACAGGTCTACAATCACAGAATTTACTAAAAAAACAAAATCTGCAAACTTAATAATTGTAATTCTTCATAATAACAGAGATTTTTAGAACTTTATTGATTATGCATGACGCAACATGTGATACCTCTTGGTGTGCCTAAATATGGATATTTATACTTTTAATGGTTTACAGGGAATTAATTATTTTAAGACAATGTCCAGTATTAATGTTCTGCCTCTGATTGTGCCCCTCCTTATGCTTCTATAAAGAGATATTGCAGTAAAAATGACTACTCCATGTGTTCAGCTGAAAAGTAATGCAAGTATTCTCTTCAGTGGAAAGTTTCAACACATACTAGAAATCTAAGCTGCCCAAAGAAATGTTACATCAAAGACTAATATAAATTTTTCTCAGATTGTGTAGGTGCTTTTTTTTTTTTTTTTGTCATGAAGGGATTCATCTTGGGACCAGTGGTTTTTAACCACTGGTTGTCAATGACACAGACAGTGGGGTTGGGTGTCATTAGTAAATTTGCTAAGGGTACACCAAGCAGAGGCAGAGTAGTGTAATTGATGTGACGTAATGAAAGGATGCCATTTAGAGAGACCTGAACAGGCTTGAGAAGTGGGCGTGTGAACTTTTTAAGGTTCAATCAGGTCAAGTGCAAGTGTCAATATGTGACTCAAGTGCAAGTGTACCTGCGTTAGGGCAATCTCAGATGTGTGTTCAGACTGGTAGAAGAACTCATGGAGAGCAGCACTGTGGAGTAGGACTTAGAGGTTCTGATGGTCAAAATCTGGACATGAACTGTCAGTGTGCTCTTGCAGCCTGGAAGACCAACTGTATCCTGAGTCCTGAGTTGCATCAGAAGAGGGGTGGCCAGCAGGGAGAGGGAGGTGATTGCCCCCTTCTACTCTGCTTTCATGAGGCCTCATCTGGAAAACTGCATCCAGGTCTGGGCCCTCAGCACAGGAAAGATGTGGAGCTGTTGGAATGGGTCCAAAGGAGGCCATGAAGATGATCACAGAAGCATCTATCCTATAAGGAAAAAAAACAAAACAAAACAAAACAAACAAACAAACAAAAAAACCCAGGCTGAGGGAGACGGAGCTTTTCAGCT